>NC_133286.1:296587-456479 GCF_005239225.2 Populus alba | reverse complement strand
TAGGCATAATGGTGTGCTTAAACAATTTCCTCAAAATGCTTCTTAATATTTCGGGCTGCTTTCTCCACGTTTGCCTAACTTTTTTTTTTTTTTTAATGTTGAAAAAAAGAATTATAGGAAAAAACTCAGAATCGGTTTATGAACAATTCCTCACTATATATATATATATAATTATATATATATATATAATATAATATATTTATAAAAAAAGTGGGTGTTTCAGGGTTATTGCAATTAATTATATATTTTTTAAAAAAATTATTATATTAATAATATTAATTATATAAAAATATAATATTTACAATTAACAAATAATGAATATTTTTAAATATTAATAAACAATATTAAAACTTACTAAGTTTAAGCGGGTCTGACTGAACACCAAGTTAAGAGCTCTTGAGCCATCTCTTAAATGGCAGACACATAGAGCCTTGGTCTGGCTGCAACACTAGATCTATATGGACTCTGCGGTCAGGACATCAGACCCATTTTTCTATGTGTCCAAAACGCATAACTCAGTGTCTTGGACCATTGCGGGCGCTGTAGAACCCAGACATTCGGATCTCCGCTTTTTTACCACTTCCCAAGCAACTTGGCTCAGGTGCCCCTTTCCAGCCCCAAGTTTCTTGGGTCTCGAAGTCGTGAATGTCAGACCTTGAGTTAATAATAATAATAATAATAACTAATAATAATAATAATAATAATAATTAATTGATTTTACCCTTTTAAATCACATGTATGTTTTTTTCGATGTTAAATTAAAATTTATTTTAAATTTAATATTATTAATGAATTAATAATATTTTATAATATTAACTAAGTAATATTAAATTTGTCTGGCCCATGTTTTTATAGTTTTAAATCCTTTCAAATAAAATTTATTGTTTTTCTTTGATGTAATAATATAATTTTTTCAAATTTATTTAATGATAATGATGATGATAATAAGAAAAAAATTTATTTTGCCTTTTCAAATAAAATCTATGGTTGTTTTGCTTTTTTAAATATTAATGATATTTTTTACAAATTTATTAATTATTATATTAATAATATTAATTATAATACAAAAATAACATATTTATAATATAACAATAATAATTATTAATAATTATTTAAACTTACCGAAGTTTAAGGGTCTAGCTACAACACCAGGCCTAAAACTCTCTGGGTTCCTCTTAAAATGCCAGACTCAAGAGCCTTAAATCTAGCTCAACGCCGAACCTATTAGATCTGGGTAAGACGATGTACCTAAGAGCCTTGGGTCCTGGTATCGGGAGGGTTCATCGCTGAACCCTAGAATCTTGGGTCAAGCGAGGCTGCAAGATCCAAAGGACTTGAGTCTACACTCTTACCACACCCAAACAACTTAGGTCAGGCATCCTATTCCAGATCCAAGTGTCTTGGGTTTGAAAAGGGGTGCCAAACCCAAGTGTCAAGTGTCTTAAAGGGGTCACCATGTCATGTCCCAACGCTGGAGCCCAATAGCCTGACAAGGCTCCAACAAAATTCAAACGGGCTATTTTGTCCCAACCATTCTTTCAATGCTAAATTGAAAAGACAACCCCACGTCCCCACTACATGCTTTGCAAGTTTATGTAACAAGGACAACTCTGTATTTGCAGTACTCTAATCCACAATGAATTATATATAGGTAAACAATGAAGGGGTACTGATGCCTTTTAGTTTAGAGTGTAATATAATAAACAACCCAACGCTATTTGTCAAATGTTTCATGAATGAAAGAGCTAAGCATTGAAAGAGTTTTGGAGAGAGTAAACCCAAATAATATAATCCATAGTGAAAATCACTTACAATTCACAGTAAAACACAAATCTTTTTCATTATTTTTTTTTATAATATTTATTTTTTATTAGCAAGCCAGTCCCAATCTTTAAAAGTAGTTTCGATTAGATCCTCAACTTTTTTTTTTCATCTCAATTACATTTTCAATGGATCATTTTTTTTTTTTAAATAAGCGCGTGAAACTCATGTAAATTTTTTTTTTTATAAAAAAAATTAATGAATTCTTGATATCTCTGCTTTGAATCACATGAAAATTAAGTAACATGCTAAATTATATATATAAAAAAAACATTTTAGTTTTTTTTTTTAAATAAAAAATTCTTTGACGTTTCTGTTTTGAATCACATAAAACTCAAGTAATGAGAAAATATATATAAATAAAAAACTTAGTTTATATATATATATATATAAGAATTATTGAATTCTATGAAATCTTTACTTTGAATCTTTCAGTACAACTACCATTGAAACTTAAGATGTATATGTATTTTTTAAAGATTATTTTTTATCATAAAAATATATGTGGAAAATTTTCATATAAAAAATAAGAAAAACTTTATGTTTATCTAGATAAATATATTATTAATTATTAAATAAAATATAATGAATATTCTCGTACTAAATTAAGATTCATTTTCATTTCGATTAAAAAAAAAAAACAATTATATTCATTACAAAAAGGCAAATCCATCTTGTCGTGAAATCCATGTTCTTTATTCCAAGTAAAATAATATTAATAAAAAAATCAGAAGTAAAAATGGAAAGTGACATCAAAAGTAAACGTTGCATTTGTCAAGCTTTATTTTGTCAACATTTAAGATTGTGGGGAGGTTGATTCATAAAATATTTTTTACTGTATTAAATTAATTTTTTATTATTATTTTTATTTTTTTAAAAATAAGATTGTGGGGTGGTTTGACATACACCATGACATCAAACAGAAGGGTACATCTGGGTGCGAATCAACGGGGGTCCACCGGTCCTATATATATAAATATAAATGTGTGGAAAATCCACCTAGCGAGGCAACACAATTAGTCAATGCCAAAAAAAAGCCCTCCAATTATATCAAAAGTTCCAATTTTATACCCAAACAATTTTTTATATTAATTTCATCTCTAGAATTTTAGAAACTATGTGTTTAGTATTGTGGTAACTTTTATGATTGTGATTTAAAAAATAAAATTTTTTAAAAAAACTAATCCTAAAAGGTGTAATTTAACTAGTCAGACCCCAAGTTTGCTTTTAAGAAGTTACCAGTTTCAGTCCCACAAATTTCAGGGCTATTACAAGCTTATATTATCGTTAACTTCAGGATCTGTGGGATTAGTTGAGATACGCGCAAGCTGACTCGAACAACTCACGTTAATAATAATAATAATAAAATTAAAAAAACTACATATTATAGCCTTATCCTAATTAAAGTTTCAAAAGAGAGTTTTTTATGGAATCTATATAAAAACAATGGTATATATTGATTAATCAAACATTTTCAAAAACATAATGAAAGCAAAATAAAATTTAAACCACATCTCATCACACTTTCAAATGAGCCCAAGAACGTCCATACATTTTTAAAAAACTTTTCATTTATATTTTCATTAAAATTATGCTCTTTTTTATTGTAGTTTTGATGGTAAAATTCATCATTTTGTACCTAAACTTGATGTTTAATGTTAAAATAATTTTTTGATCAAGAAACCAAAATAATAAACTACGATTAATCTTATCACCAAACAATTTTTTTTTATAAAATTTCAATCTTTAAGATTTGAGAAATTTCTCGGCTAAGAACTTCCCTTCATTTTCTAAACCTTTCCATCCATATTTTCATTAGATTATACCTTGTTTTTTAGTAAAACTATACCAAACTCGATGGTTTTTATTAAATAAACATAATATTATCTTAATAAAAAAATTAAAATAATAAAGGTAAAATTAAAAAAATCGACAAACCAATTAAACCGAAAAATAAAAAAAAATAATTAAAAAAAACTAAACCATAAAAAAAAAAAAAAAAGTTCTCACCGTTGTTATTATTGATGGCTTTTGCTTTGAATATTAAAGAACCCTCACGAGCTCCCCTTTCTCCTTGCATCAGCAACACCCCACCTGTTCTTTTTCATCTCAATTATTTCCCTTTTAAAAGAAAAAAAATCGAGGAGGGAGCCGGCTCTTCATTTTCATATATATATATATATATATATAACAAAAGAATAGTAAATAATATCTTGAACCAGACTTCCCAGCAGTAGACGTAGCAGTTTGTGTGTATAAATAACTATCATGACTCCAAAGCCGAGTTGAATACAGGGTGTAGAAGAGAAGATAGAAAGCAGAGAGATCGAAGGAAAGGAAAGGACAGAAATGGCAGCCAGCACCACCCCCATCCCTTTACTCACTCCATACAAGATGGGGAAATTCAACCTCTCTCTTAGCTTCGTGTCTATCATCCAACCCTCTTGCCCCCATCTCCTTCTACTGTATATGATCTACGCTACGATACTGAGCCGAATCATGAGTTTTGTTTTTATATATCTATCCGGGTCAACTTACATACATTACGACTAATTTTTATGTCTATCATCCAACCCTCTTGCCCCATCTACTTCTACTGTATATGATTGGCGCTTCAATGCGGAGCTGAATCATGGGTTATATATATATATATATGGGATATCTGGATCAACTTACACGCATCACAATTAATCTCCAAGCCTATTGAATACCTTGTAAGCCTAATAAACAAATAAATCACTACGGAAATGACATGTATATACAGTGAAGTTCGAACCCATATACAAAGAAAAAAAAAACAAGTCCTTCTTCGCTAGACCACGACTTAAGTGTGCGTAAGCATGGGTTATTATTATTTTTTTTATTATTAACGTGGGTGTCCGGGCCAGCTTGCGCATACCACGACTAATCCCACGATTCACTGAACATCCTGCAAGCCCAGTGAGCAAGTAAAGCACCGCGGGGGTGACAGACATACTACACAGGAAGGACCCAATAGAGACAGGAAAGGAACAAACTCTCTAGCTCCATTCCCACTAGGACTCGAACCGAAGTTCAAAGAAAAGAAAGCTGCTCCAACAACCACTGAGCCAACATCATGTTGGTAAGCAGGGTTATTATTGTTTGTTAATAATGTTGTGTTTGTGCCCTTTTATAATTGCTAGGGTTGTTATGGCGCCATTAACAAGGAATAGATCCTACAACAACATGCCTCAGCCACATGCCATCCTATACTATTCTCAACGCGCTTCCAATGGAGGCTTCCTCATCACCGAAGCCACTGGGGTTTCTGACACAGCTCAGGGGTAATTAAACTCTCTTATTTCACCACTTTTACTCTCCATTTAGGAACTTCCTTACTAATTCTGTACCTGTTCGAGAAAATAAATAAATCATGCCATTAATTTTTAAGTTTGTGTTTTTTATATTGTAGTAGTTTTTATGGTTATTATTAAAAAATATTTTATAAAAGGTAATTTTAGTTGAGATTGGTTTGGTATTTATATATATATTTGGATAAAATTATAGTTAAAATTAAGGTTGAACAAAAAAATAGTTTGATGTGTTTGGTTAAGAATAGTTTTCAAATTGAGGTTGTAAAATAATTTTAAAAAATATATATTAATATTGATGGTTTTTAATTTAAATATTGTAAAATTTAACTACTGCTAACATATCGTGAAATAAATAAATAATGTTTTGTATAAAATATTTTTTTATTGTTCCATTAAACTATCTACAATTCCATCACATATGGAATACATCTGACAAGGACTACTGTTTTCTTGGTTTCTTAAGCGCGTAACAATATCAAGTAAAATATCATCAAGTATAAAATTGAGATTGCGATCTCCGTCTAATTTATGTAGTGTTATTGAATAATGTTAAACACTAATTTTTTTAAATAAAACACAATTAAAATAAAACAACACTAATTTATTTTATTTTACTAGGTCAGACCCGATTCAATGCATTTAGCTTTGAACCGGATCCGGTCCAGCCGGAATAGTAAAGAGTAACTCCATTGTTCACTTAAGTGAATAGTAAAGAGTTATTCACTCTTCACAAAAGCAGCCCTTGACTGTTTCTTTTGACTGTATCTTTTGATCCTGTGTTGTAAGCACAATAAACAAAGTGACTTACAAAATAGTAAATGCTGTATTTTTCATTATCAGATATGTTGCTACTGTGTTTTATTTCAAACACAAATGCAATGTGAAATATAAAAAAATAAAAAAATAAAAATAAAATAGTAATAGTATAATTCTAGTTTGACACCTATTTAAATTCACTCATAAACTTATCAAAATTTCTTTTAAACTGTTTGAAAAATTCTAGTGGTATCACAGCCTTGTTAGGCTGTTAATCTAAGAAAGTTTAGTCAAAGCATATTTCGCAATGTTGGTAACCTGCGGTGGCCGTTCGTCAGCCGCGGTAGCTAAAGTTAGGCGTTTCGGTGGTCTCAGGCGGTGTTTCTATTGTTAGATTTACCTTGCTGAACTTCATTACTATTTTACTCTGTCAGTCTGTTTTTTTGTCTACATTATTTATATCATCCTCTAGATCTAGACCTTCAAGTAGTATATACCTCGTGCAGAAGTGCTTCGCCTTGTTCAATTAGATAAAATAGAAAAGTTCAAAGAAAAATATAAATTTCTTTGTATGGGCTCAGTTGAAGTGAGGGGTGATTATTTTTGTTCGGTTTGGTTTAGTTTTTATTAAAAAATTAAATTAAATTTAAAAAAATTAAAAAAAAAACCAAAACTGTTTTCAAATCGACAGGTTTCGGTTTGGTTTTTTAGGATAAAAACCAGTTCAAATCAGTTTGGTTCGGTTTTTTTCAATTTGGTTTGGTTTTTTTCTGTTTGACTTGGTTTTTTCCTGTTTGAGTTCGGTTTTTTTTGGTTTCAGGTTTCTGAAATCGTAACCAAACCGGTCAGTTTTTTCAAAATTTTAATCGGTTTTTCTTCACTGTTCAGTTTTTTCAATTATTATTTTTTCAGTTTTCTTAGTTTAATCAGTTTTTTTATTTTTTTTCTCCTCTTAGTTCAAGTACTACTATTTTGTGATTGATTTGACTTTAAATTATATTTATTGTAAAATAGAAGAAATTTCAGATAAAGATTTATGTGTTAGAGGACTAATATATAGGGACCAAAGCAAGTTTATTAAGTTAGTTTTAGGTGATTACTGACTAGAAAAATAATGAAAAATATTTTTACTACTAATTAAATGGTTATGTATCAATTCACTAATATTACTGTATTTAAGAATAAAGAAATTATTAGTTTTGCGTTTGGTTAGCATTTTAGAACAAAAGGGATAGAAATGTATTTTATTAGAGGGACGAAGACAAAGTCATAAAATAAATCATAGGTTATTTTAATTTATATATATATATATATATAATTATTAACATATTACCATGATTTTCATTTATTTTTCTTATTTGATTTAATTAAGATATCCTGAAACACCTGGAATTTGGACTGAAGAACAAGTGAAAGCATGGAAGCCAATTGTGGATGCTGTTCATGAGAAAGGTGGCATTTTTTTTTGCCAAATGTGGCATGTGGGTCGCGTCTCCAGTTATGGTATGTGCTTTTTCTGCTGATTTTCAAATATGGTGAAATCAATTAAAATTTAAAAAAATTAATAGGTTTGATTTTGATTTTGATTTTATAAGTTTAAAATAAAAAAAAAAATCGAATCAAATTAAAATTAAAAAAAAAAACTTAAATTAAACCGGAAAAAAAATCGAATCAAACCAAAATAATCGAACCAGAAAGTCTCAAGTCCCATATTTCAATCTACTATCAAGATGCACAAGAAATCAAAGAAAAGAAGAAATCTCCAACATAATCCCACCATTTATTTGACAAATGTAGCATGATTTTTGTAATATATACAGGGTTTCAGCCGAATGGGGAAGCTCCCATATCATGCACTGATAAAGGAGTGACACCAGGTCTTTACGGAGAAGACTGGTCACCTCCTCGTCGATTAAGAGCCGACGAGCTTCCTCGCATTGTTAATGATTTCAGACTCGCCGCCCGCAACGCCATTGAAGCTGGTGTGTATGTTGGCTAGCTATAGTGTACACACACACACACACACACACTCTATAGCTTGTTATATAGCCACTTATGATCATAATGTCTCCGGATGATGAGTACTTCTGAGGCATAAAAAACTTGTGATTGAAGGGATCATCAGAACTGTGCATGTGTAGCTATTCAAATCCAAGTACTTTTATGATGAAAAACAGTGTGTATTTGACAGGATTTGATGGAGTTGAGATTCACGGGGCCAATGGTTACTTGATTGATCAGTTGCTTAAAGATCAAGTAAATGACAGAACTGATAACTACGGCGGGAGCTTGGAAAACAGGTGCCGCTTTCCGTTGGAAATAATGGAAGCTGTAGCAGATGAAGTCGGAGCTGATAGAGTTGGCATCAGACTATCGCCGTACACTGACTTCATGGAAGCCGGTGATTCAAACCCAGAAGCACTTGGCCTTTACATGGCAAGTGCGTTGAGCAAACTGGGGATTCTCTATCTCCATGTAATTGAGGCAAGAGAGGTTAAAATGAATGACAGATATGAAGCTCCTCCGATTCTACTTCCGATGAAACATGCCTTTGAAGGGACTTTTATAGCCGCCGGAGGATACAGTAGAGATGGTGGTGACAAGGCTATAGCGGAGAACTGCGCAGATCTGGTGGCTTTTGGAAGATTGTTCTTGGCTAATCCAGATTTGCCAAAACGATTTGAGTTAGATGCTCCTCTTAATGGGTACAACAGGAACACTTTCTACACTCCCGATCCTGTTGTCGGCTACACTGACTATCCTTTCCTTGATGTTCTTGGCTTAAACAAACATTAATATAGTTAAACAACATGTAATACGTATATATATACTGAAGTTTTCTGCTTCTTCTTCTTGTTGCTTCTGGTATATAACAAATGTTTCAGCATGTATAAAATATGGTGGTCGTGGTGGTGGAAACAGCCGTCAAGCTTGTGTGAGTGATGGTTGTGGTGGTGGAAGCAGCCGTCAAGCTTGTGGTGTGAGGAGTGTTCATGTTTTGTTTGTAATCAATGGAAATGATATCTTTCTTCTCACTCCTTGAATAATCAATCCAAGGATTTTCTGTTTCTTGAATGTTTCACTTTTAGATTCATTTTGGTACTTGTGAGTACTAAAATTACTAGAAATTATACATAATCTCATCTTTGAATTCGCTAGCAACTTTAAAATAAAAAATATAATTAAAAATAAAATGTGGAATAAGTAATAAAAAGTTAAAGTGTGTTTAAGAGTGCAATAAATATTGTTTTTTTAAAGTGCAAGGTACGCAAATTATTTTTATTTTTTTATTTTTAAAATTTATTTTTGATATAGTACATTAAAATAATTTAAAAACATTAAAAAAAATTAACTCAAAGCAAGAAAAAAATAAAAATTTGATGAAAATCTAATTTAACCTCAATCCCGAATGAAACGTTATAAGAATTGACTCGAGTTAATCTCAACTTAAATTTTTGAGTTAAAATTATTAATTAACATTATTTTAAATTTTTATTAACTAAACAATTACATTTTAAAATCTCAGCACCCATTGTATTTGATAAAATTAATAGCACGAATTTATAAAAATTTTCGGTTTAAAAAACAAAATAATATAAATAATAATAACTTAAATTTTTAAATTAAATATTTTTTAAAATAAAATATAAATTTCAGATTAAATAAATTAACTTGGATAAATCCAAGATTTTTTTACCCAAAATTACATGACACTTTTTTTTTTATAAAAGAAATTCCAAATTATTTCAACAATACAGCCTGTTCCAGGGTCTAAGACAGTGGGGACTAACATGTTAGTACGAGTTTGTAAATAACTAAAAACACGACTTTTTTTTTTTTATATAAATTTTCCTTTATTGCCGGTTAGGTTCTCAATTTGAAAAATGATTAATCCGTCATCATTAAACACACTTACCATGTGAATCTGGACCGCAACTAATATGGGCATTTTCGTCCTATTATCATCATTACAATTCAATTTTAACCCTTGTTCTTTATATTTTCTCAATATTACCCTTCCAATTTTCTAAAGTAACAATATCATCTCTAACCATTAAATAGCCTTTCTTTTTTTCTTATACTTTTTTCGAGTTTTTTTTTTCTTTTAAGATTTCTAATTTGTTTATAGCATCAATAACATACACGTGGCTTTGAGAGTAAAGTATGAGAGAAAATTAAGAAATAAATAAAAATATATATAAAAAATACACTCTTTTCTATTTAATTTTTATATATATATTTTTTAAAGAAAAATTTGCATTTGATTAGCGTGACAGACATAAAAAACATGTAAGCTTATTTGATTGGAGAGTAATAAAAAAAATTATTTTTATATTAGTTTAAGAATAAATTTTTATTCTTTTAAAAATAAAAAAAACATGGAAACATGCCATTTTATTATTCATGTATCGAAAATATAGTTGTAATTGTTTTTTATAAAATAATATATTTTTTAAAAAAATATTTTGATATCATTGTATCAAAATAATTTAAAAACACTTAAAAAATATTAATTTAAAGTAAAAAAATAAAAAAATTTCAAAATTTTTCCAAAATATTTTTAAAACAAAAAAATAAATAAGCCGCGAAACAACAACTAAACGCATAACTTAGTCTTGTTGATGCATGATCTAATCCGATGACACCTCTAAGGAGAATTAAAATATTTTAAAACTAAAAGGGTACAATTAAACTATTTTAAAACTATAAGGGTAGAAATGTAGCATTTGATATTTCAATCAAACAATAATAAAACGGACATCGTCTTCTCCTTTTCTCACCCTTTTCTTCTCTCAGAGCTACAGACAGAGAAAGAGGAGGAGATGGCGAGGAGACCCGACGAGGAGTATGATTACCTGTTCAAGGTAGTGTTAATCGGCGATTCCGGTGTCGGAAAATCGAACATCCTCTCCCGATTTACTCGCAACGAGTTTTGTTTGGAGTCCAAGTCCACCATCGGCGTCGAATTCGCCACTCGCACTCTTCAAGTAACTAACCCCAACTCCTGTTCTACTAACACACTTTTCTTGATCTACTTCAAGCCCTCATTTTGATCTGTGTTTCTAATTAGTTTCAATTTGATCGGAATTTAGATCGGAATTTTACTTGTGTTGTTCTTGATAGGTTGAAGGAAGGACGGTGAAGGCGCAGATATGGGACACTGCAGGGCAAGAGCGATACAGAGCGATCACGAGTGCCTACTATAGGGGCGCGCTTGGAGCTCTTCTGGTGTATGATGTAACAAAACCAACGACTTTTGAAAATGTGAGTCGGTGGTTGAAGGAGCTGAGGGATCATGCAGATTCCAATATTGTGATCATGTTAATTGGGAACAAGACTGATCTTAAACATCTTAGAGCAGTAGCTACCGAGGATGCTCAAAGTTATGCTGAGAAAGAAGGGCTTGCCTTTGTAGAGACATCTGCTCTTGAAGCCACCAATGTTGACAAGGCATTTCAAACAATTCTTTCTGAGATATATAGGATTATTAGTAAGAAGACACTTTCTTCGGAAGAGTCAGCAGCACCTGTGAGTGTCAAAGATGGGAAGACCATTGTAGTTGGAGGACCTGACCCCAGCACTAAAAAGACCACCTGCTGCTCTTCTTCTTAGTGAAGATGATACGTGTAGTTGTGGGCAGTTTCCCACCTCGTCTTGTTCATGTGATTTACATTGGCTTTCCCTTGTTTTTTTCCCCTGATTTTTCTGTTTTCGAACTTCTTGTGGTTGAATTTCATATCCCTTTGCATGATATATTGAAAGTTTAGTTTTTTACTGTCTTGTGCTTTGCTTCAAGATCTCTTTGTTAATGATCGCGGAGAATGCAATGGTTGATCAGTGCATTAGCTGTTGATTGCCATGATTTTACCTAATAAGTGCTTCATGTCTTGTGCAACCGAGCACTTTGTGGTTTCCTTAGGCATTCCGACAAGCCAACATCCAATCGTAAACTGAATTATTCTTCTTCTTCTTCTCCACCAGCAGTTGATTGTTCATTTCCATCATTTCGTAACAACCCAGAGGCCCTTCCGATTTCTGGCAATGCAATAGCCGAGGAAGGGAATGGCAGCACAAATGATAAATAGTCCTGAGATAATTGCACACATTGGACATTTAGATGCCAACTGTTTTTCCACTGCGCCTACCTTGCAGTTCAATTCTACAAGCTTACGAAGCCATAGCTCTAGTTTTTAGAATATTTATCTGGAGATTTGGCATTAATAAGATACATGTAATTGCATTTGAATAAATACCATTTACACTGCTTGAGATTTCTCCCAACCAATTTGCATGTCATTCGTTCCCTTGCAGTCACTTTCCTGTTTCTGATAGATAAAACAGTTGCCTTTTTTCAGAAATTTAACGTCTCGATTACATTTCAATATAATCCGGATCCCTTTGATAAAACTTAAGAATTTTCACAGATTAGACAACTTCAAGCACAGCATAATTGGCAGTTTCTGGGAGATCCATATGATTACCAAGTCAACAGCATGTTTTTGCCTAAAAACCTTGGGGCACCATTAAAAGTACACGCGAATAGCTAACCGCAACAGTTGTTCTTCTGCTCGATTGGCTGCCCCTTCATCTGAACAGTTCCTGTTGAATTGTTAGCAGTTGGCTGGTTACTCATCCTGCAAAAAATCTTGAGTTAGTAGAAAGAAGGAAGAAGAAGAATTTTTATTAGTAAAAGAACACTGTTTAATTTTATTCCATGAAATCACACGGGCAACATACACTGTATCACAGCAACCAAATCGAAGCAACTTTGGCAGAAATAATGCATGGGAGATAAATAATATGACAACCATCCCAGTTCATCTATGCAACAAAACAGATGTGAGGAAAAGTAGATTGAGTAAGAATCTAATATCTTCTAGCTGGGATATCTTAAAATAGCTGATCTTTCCAGTTTAAGGGTGCACATAGAACAAGACATCTACACTATCGACAACGGCTAGGGTTGTCAAAAGATTGCATCTTCTACATATAATGATTCATTCCGAATAAAGTGGAGGAAAAATTAAGAAATCTAAAATCTAACTGAGATAACATCAGAGTAAAACAGAAATTATTAATCACTAAGAACACACATTTGCAATCAATAAAAAAATAGAACTTGAATTAAGAACAGCAGGAACAAGTTGATTTGTGGTTTACTTTTTCTTAATTTCACCAGCCATGGTTAAGAATGCTTGCTCCACATTTATCGAGTCTTTAGCACTTGTCTCTAGGAAGGGAATGCCAAGCTCATCTGCAAATGCCTGCAGTTTATCCAGGTAGAAGAAAGAAGAATCAATTTACAAACAGAAACCATTATCCGATCAAAGAAAATCCTTTGGAAAGCCCTTCAAGTTTAACAATATATCATCATTATTATTTCAGCTGCTAAGATTGCATTAAGCCATCTGATGTTCAACTAGTAAAGTTGCAGCTGCATCACCGGTAAACGTAAAGGAAACAGCTTAATTTACATACATCTGTAGGAAGCTTTCATTTTTTCTTATACTAGAAGACACATGCACAGAAGCAAACTTTCAATATGGCTATGTGATCGAAAATGACAATGTCAAGGAACATCATGCCATTATCTCAAGAAGGATAAGATCAGTTTTATGCAAGAAAGCTCTAGTTCCGTACATTTTTTAGAATCATCAATCTCAGATTTTGCAAAAAAACACAGGCCTACCCATAACTGAAACTAGACAAGATTACATGAAAGTATCCCTTCAAGGAATACACACTTCAACAAACTTTTATCTGTCTTATTAAAACTGTAAGAAAAACTTTCCTTCGGTGCATATGCAGGGCATCACTAAAGTAAAAGAAAATAATTCGCTGGACTAGGTTATTGAATATATCACAGCTGGTCATCAGTCCTAACTCAGCACAAGATTGTCCCTGATGGTTCAGCAAACTTGGCCAGAAGAAACTCGGAACAACAGACAGGCCCTTGGGAAAACTTAATATCATATCAAAGATAACTGAATTTAAATAGATATACCTTCGCCGTTTGTGTGTCCACAACCTTGTTCTCAACTAGATCACACTTATTTCCAACTAAGAGTTTGCAGACACTATCATTTGCATATCTATCAATCTCATGCAACCACTGCTTGACATTGTTGAAGCTCTCCATCTCGGTAACATCATAGACTATCTGTTGTAATCCCATGGGACACAAACTATCAGATTCTTGAACATGACTTCATATAGCATAGTGAGATTTGAAATTGTATCAACATAAAATGCGCATAATCATGGCACAATGTCCCAAAGCATAAGAGTTCTCTTTCAGAAATCAGGAAAAAGCAGTTCATCAGGAAGACCGTATAATCAGTATGTTTGTTGTGTGGGCGCACGTGGCTTTTCTATATTTCAAAATAATAGGAGAAATTCTCACAATTATCCCATGTGCTCCTCGATAATAACTGCTTGTTATGGTCCGGAAGCGCTCCTGTCCAGCTGTATCCCACTGAAATTTCAAAAACAAATTAAATGTCAAAGTTAAATTTAAAGGGTAATCACAAAGAAACATATTTGAACACAAAAGGAAAGATGACACATATTTGTGACAATGATTATATTACATAAATCTTATAATTCCAACCAACAACATTGGCAACAGTCCTTGAAGCTTCTGAAATATGCACCATTTTTTCAGACACACAACATGCATAGGGTTTTATCTGTTTAACTTAAATATTGCCTGGCTCATTATAGTAAACATCTTAATTCCTGCATGCAAGTGAACCATTCGACCTCAAATAAATTTCCAAATACCCATTTCAACCATTTGTTCCAACTAGACAGGTGTGCACCTATCTAGTTAGGGATTACAGTTAATCTCCATTTCAATATTAAACAAAAAAACCCGCAAGACAAAAGACCATATTCGAAGAAAAAAGCAGCTATCTATACTCACAATCTGCAGCTTGATTGTCTTTCCATCCTGCTCCACAGTCCTGATTTTCTACAACATAACTAGCAGCTTTAAGACTATAAAAAAACATCAAAATGGACGTCCGGAGAGACAGTAGACAGAGACTTACAAAATCGACACCAATGGTACTGATATAGCTGTCTACATAAGAGTCATCCTGAGAAATTATGAAATAAAAAAACCAAGTTAATTTTAAACACTAATCTCCAGCTCATTAAACAATAAATAATCTCCTGATTACTCTCTAACCCACTAAAGTTAACAACATATTAGCAACCCAATTAAGCTCTTTTTACTAAAGCATCAACCTTTCTTCCTCGTAATCACATTCATAAAAAATAATAATAAAAAAAAAAAACATAATGGATAGCTATAATTGATAATTCTCAACTTACAGCAAATCTGAGAAGCAGACACGATTTCCCAACAGATGAGTCTCCGATTAGCAAAAGCTTAAACAGATAATCACTATAAAAAAAAAAGATTGTGTTAGCAAAAACAAAATAGAAAAGGGAAAGTATTAAAAGAGAGAAAATGGCTTACTATTCGTTGCTCATAACTGGGATCCAAACGGAAATGGAAAATGAGAAGGGGGTATCTTTCTCAGGGGTTTCTCTTTGATGAAGAAATGGGAAAAGCAGAGAGAGATTGAGAGAGAGAGAGAGAGAGAGAGAGATAGTCTGTGTGTTTGATTTTTGGAGCTTGTCTCGCATGTCGAGGCAAGGAGTGCCCACCACTACTCTATCATTAACGATTAACAATTAACAAAAACACTAAGAGGCGTTGCTTAAGGTACCGTGTACCTAGACACATGATACACAGTGTTATTAGCTTTTTTTATTTTTAACATTTTCTGCTTTTAGGAGACGTGGAAGCATGGCAACCATATTTTTTCCTTCTTTTCTCAGTCACCTCTCCCATTTCTGAAACATGACACGGGAGAGGAAGGAGAGAATGAAAAGGGAGGGAGGGAGGCGCGGCAGGAAGAAAAAAGTGGCATGCTCTCCGGTTGCTGACGGGGAAGGTGGTGATGGTGGTGGGTTTCGATTCACCTCCTTTTGCTGCATTATGTCTATGCTGGGAACCTCCCTCTAAACCTTCTTTCATGGCGGGTACTGCTAGGCTCAGTGTGTGGTTTAATCGAATTCTTATTCCATTACCTCCATGCTTTTTCTCTTCTTTTTCATGAAAATCATCCTGGTTTGGTCTCTTTTACGTGGTTTTGCATTCTTAATCCATGCTGATATCTGGTTTAAGGTTTTGATTATAGTTATGATTATAATTTTGTACTTTACATTAATAAAATCCCCCTTGTTGATGATTTACTTTTGAGTTCTATTTTCCATTCGAAAATACATTTAATATCACTTTATTAAAACAATAAAAAATAAGATAAAACATTGTTTGTAACCTGATTCTACTCAACATTATATATAACAAATGTCAGTGACCTATAGGCCATGGATAGAATTTCTTCTTAAAATTTAACTGATTATAGTTATTTTTTAAAAATAATTTTTATTTAAAATATATTAAAATAATATTTTTTTATTTTTTAAAACTTATTTTTAAAATTAGTATATTAAAATAATTTAAAAATACTTATAATATATTAATTTAAAAAAATAAAATATTTTTAAATTTTTAAAAAAAATATTTTTAAAACACAAAAATAATTTACTAATCTTTAAAAACTTATACTTCTCCTTCGGCTATGCTTTGAGGCTCACTTAGCCCACTGACTTATAAGAAATCATGCAGCGGTAAGTAGTGCTTGAGGCTCACATAGCCCACTGACTTGAAATTCAAATAAAAAATTATGTAGAGGTAAGTGACTGATAGGTATGCGATACAATTTAAAGTATTTTTTATTTAAAAATATATTAAAATAAAATTATTTTATTTTTAAAAAATTATTTTTAATATCAGTACATTAAAATAATTTAAAAATATAAAAAATCAAACTTTTTTAAAACACGATTTGTTGCGTTTCCAAATACTCTATAAATGTTGTAGACTATTTAGCCCATTACTAATATGCAAATCGATCCTTTTTGGGACTAAGCTGATTAGATTATGTTGAGACAATTCTTACAGATTTAATTTTAAACTCGAGTTAAATAAAAAAATATTTTTTTTATCAAATTTATTTTTTTTCTCAATTTAATCATTGGGTATTTTGTATTGGTTGATCAAGCTATCTTTGGATCAGTCAACTTGACTAAATTATATTAAAAAAACTCATACACAATTTAATTTTAAGTTGAGCTATGAAAGAAATTGAGTCAAGAGGTCGGGTTGTTAAACTAACTAAATCAAATAAGTTATATGAAGTCAATTCTTTTATAATTTAATTATAAACTCGAGTTAGATAAACAGTCATGTAAATAAATTCCAAGATTAATCTACTAAAATAAGTTTAATAATAATATCTAACAGTTACATATACATGTTGATTTCAACAAAATAAAATTTGATCAGCAGCATCTTATCTGACGATGAACCAGTATAATAAAAGAAAAAAAAAAAAGCTGAGAATCGCGAAAAAGAATAAAAAGAAAAAAGAAAGGGGATAAAGTTGAGGAAACCTCGTCCCAAATTCCCAAAAACCTGATTGATTGATTGATAGATAGCATTATCATTTTCCTGCAGCATATATACTTCACGTCGTGATTCATACCATTCTTCCGCACATAGAAACTGAAAGGAACCAATAAAAAAAAAAAAAAAAAGCGTCTTTAATAAGCACGGTGTCACTTCTGATAATATTTTCTAGTGCTCTGATTATAGTTATTTTTAAAATAGTTTTTATATTAAAATAATATATATTTTTTATTTTTTTTTAAATTATTTTTAATATAAATATATCAAAACAATACAAAATATAAAAAAATTAAATTTTTATAAAAATAAAAAATTTAAATTTTTCCCAAACAATGCTTCAATATACTTGTACTTGATATTTAAAAACTTATTCTGGTTCGGAAAATTAGCTCAAATTTTAGTTAATACTAGCCTCGGTACCCGCGACATTTTTTGTATAAAAATATTAAAAAAAACAAAAATTTAAAAATCTTGGGTTTTTTTGCAAGGCCATACACAAAAAATTTTGTGTTTGGCTGCAACGTCTGACCTAAAAGTAATATTTATAATATTAATAATAAAATTAAACTTGCATGACCCAAGTTTAAGTGAGCCTTATTGCAATACTGGACTCAAGAATATTAGATGTGGGTCTGGCTATAAGGTCGTGTCATAAAAGTGTGATAATTAAATTGACTAATTAAAAAAAAAACAAAGAAAAAGAATTAACAAGAAGGAAAAAAACTCATGAAGAAAAAAAAATGAATTAATTGGGTTAACCCTTTAAACCAGGTTATGCCGTAAAACCTTGGATTGTCAAGCCCAGGATATGTATCATGAAAGTATAAAAGTCTGATAATTAAATAGAAAGAAAATTAACTTTAACAAACTAAACTAAATGAAAAAAATAACTCGTCAAATCAAGTCAACCCATCAAACCCGAGATTCGTATCATGAAAATCTGATAACTAAATAAAAAAATTTTTAACATTAACAAACCAAATCAAAAAAAAAATTCATAAAAAAAAAATTAAAAAGAAAAAAACAAAGCTAATATTGTAGTAATCCATAGTGTTTTTTTTTTTTTTAAAAAAAAAAGCTACAAAGCTAAGTTTTCAACCAGATCAACATAAAAAAAACGACAAAGACTATTTTTTTTAAAATCAATTTTGGGTAAAATAAATGAAAAAAAAACATGTAAAAAAAAGAAAACAAAAGCGGAAAAAAAAAATACGTTGGGAAAGCTATAGTGTTTTAAAGAAATAAACAAAAAAACTATAATTTCAACCAGTTCAATAGTAAAAAAATAAAATCAACAAAAAAAATTTTTGAAAAAAAATACAAAAATTGACAATTTGAAAAAAAAGAAAAACAAATAAAAAAATAAAAAAACATGTGAGGAAAGCTAAAGCCAGATTATCATTCAGCTCAATATTGAAAAAATAAATTCAATAAATATAATTTTTTTAAAAAATATATAGAGAAACACTGCAACAAAACAAAAACTATATAGGGGAAACACTGTAGCAATCCATATTATTTTTAAAAAAAAAACTACAAAGCTAAATTCTCAACCAACTTAATATATAAAAAAAAATCTACAAGGATCATGTTGAAAAAAAAAATCATAAAAAGAAAAAAACCAATGTATAAAAATATTATAGCAATCCATAATGTTTTAAAGAAAAAAAACTATATAGTTAAATTTTTAACCAGCTTAATATTTAAAAAAATTAGTAAAGATAATTTTGAAAAAAAAATTAAAAAAGAGAAAAAAACAAAGACAAAGAAGTCAATTTTGGGTAAAAAAAAAGAAAAAAAAAAATGTAACCAAAAAAAGAAAAAAAAGCTACAGTTAAAAAACTGATACAGGAAAAAAAAATGTAAAAAAAAAAAAAAAAACTACTTCTGTAAAATAAAAATAAAAAATACAGCTGCTACAGTGATTTCCCCACACGTTTTAGAGTTCTTTTAATTTATATATGGATTGGTTCAAATAAAAATAAATAAGTAAAATTAGTTGTTTGGGTTAAAAATCCAGGTTAAAAAATTTATGTGGGAATATAGTTGTGATTACTTTTCAAAATGTTTTTTATTTGAAAATTCATCAAAAAATATTTTTTTATTCTTTAAAAAAAAATTTGATATCATTTGAAAATACCAAAAAAATATTAATTTAAAATAAAAAAATAATTTTTTTTTTAAAGTAATTTTGAAATGGCATTGAAATCCTATTCTTCCTTGTTTTTTTTTTTTTTTTTTTTTTCCAGCTTTTCGACATTAATAAAGGTATTTAGCTATTACAACCATTTGTCTACGCGGTGAAGATGACGATTCATATAATAAAACATAAAAAATAATGTTTTTTTTTTTTTGTTTTTTAAGAAATGCACAATTATATAACAAATGGCTAAATGTTCTTACTCCAAATTTAATTTTAAAGATAAAGTGATCAAATTTACTGATATATGGAAGTTCTTTCAACTTCATCCATTGTGTGATAATTTCTCTGATTAAAAACTTAAAATCATACTAATTAGGCAATATATATTGCGTGATGTATAACTTTGGGTACTAAATTGGAATCACACGTAAATTTGGTGGACTTAGTTTTCCCTCTGGTCAGATTCCGTGAGCTGAGTGGCTTGGATTCTCTGAACCCGACAGACAACCTTCAGCGTTATTCTTCTTCTCAGCAGCAAAGCCACTGTCAAATCCTTGCTCTCCAAGCAACTTCATTCTGCATTTGTTTATAAAGTCTCTCTTTGGCCCTCTGGCTCTTCATAAGCAAAACCTTCAAGTCTTTCCTCGGAATTTGTTTCTTCGATCTGTCTTGAAGCAAAACAGGTACTCACTGTTTTTTTTTTTTTTCCTTTCTATTTTGTCGTGCATGCTTGTCTCGGATGATCAAAGCTAAACCGGGTTTCCTTTATTTCTTCTAAAGTTGTAATTTTTATTGCTTTAAGGTATAATTAATCATTTATATTTTGTGGGCTAATTCAGTTTATTGGAAGGTTGGCTTCTTTTTTTTTTTTTTCGTTTTCTTTGGTATGTGTATAATGTGCTCTGGCTATTTTCCAAGTTCATGATGGAGCCATGAAAATATATTGCCGGCGTCGGGTTTTCTTTCTTAATATTTTTGGTCTTTTACGTGTTTGTAATTTAAGTTTTGAAAGGGAGTGAATATATGTAGTTTTTGAGAAATTTTGGGGTTTGACTTCATGTGGTAAATTAAGCTTATATCAATTTGATATTCATTCACGGGGTTTGATTTTAGGTGTTTGACTGAGGTGTTATGTTTATTTTTTCCTTTGTGCAGTACTTGTCGATTTTGTGTGATGATGGCAACCGAGAGTGGAAAAGCTTTCACAAGGAGGGACCGGCTGTTGGAGATAGAGAAGAAGGTTCGTGGCTGGTGGGATGAGAAAGATGTTTTCCGGGCTGAACCTGGTGCAGGGCCAGCTAAACCAGGCGAGAAGTTCTTTGGCAACTTCCCATTTCCATATATGAATGGGTTCTTGCATCTTGGACATGCGTTTTCGCTCTCCAAGCTTGAATTTGCTGCTGCTTTCCATAGATTGGATGGGGCTAACGTGCTCCTTCCATTTGGTTTTCACTGCACCGGTATGCCTATACAGGCCTCAGCAGATAAGCTTGCAAGGGAGATTGAGAAGTTTGGCAATCCACCCTTGTTCTCGAAAGAGGTAGAGGAGCCAGTGGAATCGCAACCGGAGCCTGAGGATGCAAGTGCAGGTCCACCTCCGGATAAGTTCAGGGGCAAAAAGTCCAAGGCTGTGTCGAAATCAGGTGGACAGATGTTCCAGTGGGAGATTATGCGCAGTTTTGGGCTGTCTGACAGTGAAATAGCAGAGTTCCAGAAACCAGGAAAATGGCTGACTTACTTTCCGCCACTGGCCATGCAAGATCTGAAGGATTTTGGCTTGGGGTGTGATTGGAGAAGATCATTTATTACAACAGAAATGAATCCATATTTTGATTCATTTGTGCAGTGGCAGATGAGGAAGTTGAAGGACATGGGGAAGATTATCAAAGATAAAAGATACACTATATACTCTCCCTTGGATGACCAACCATGTGCAGATCATGACAGGGCAAGCGGTGAAGGTGTGTTGCCCCAAGATTACACTCTTGTCAAGATGGAAGTGTTGCCCCCTTTCCCACTTAAATTCAAAGCATTGGAGGGAAGAAAAGTGTTTCTAGCTGCTGCTACATTGAGACCTGAGACTATGTATGGACAAACAAATGCATGGGTACTGCCTGATGGCAATTATGGAGCTTTTGAAGTCAATGATACTGATGTCTTCATCCTGACAGAAAGAGCTGCCCTCAACCTTGCCTATCAGGGCTTCTCAAAGACCCCCAAACACCCTAGTTGCTTGGTTGACCTGACTGGATATGATCTGATTGGTCTGCCATTGAAGTCTCCGCTTTCCTTCAACAAGGTCATTTATGCGCTTCCCATGCTGACCATTCTGACAGACAAAGGTACAGGGATTGTTACCAGTGTGCCTAGCGATGCCCCTGATGATTATATGGCATTGCGGGTTTTGAAAGCGAAACCAGCTTTCAGGGAAAAGTATGGCGTGAAGGATGAGTGGGTAGTGCCTTTTGAGATTGTACCTATAATCAACATTCCAGAATTGGGCGATAAGGCTGCTGAAAAGGTTTGCTTGGACCTGAAAATTAAGAGCCAAAATGACAAAGAGAAGCTTGCTGAAGCCAAGAGGTTGACGTACTTGAAAGGATTTACTGATGGCACAATGCTTGTTGGAGAATATGCAGGGAAGAAAGTTCAAGATGCAAAGTCATTGTTAAGGACCAAGCTCATTGAGACAGGTGAGGCAGTCATGTACAGTGAGCCTGAGAAGCGTGTCATGTCAAGGTCTGGTGATGAATGTGTTGTGGCTCTGACGGACCAATGGTACCTCACTTATGATGATCCTCAATGGAAGGAATCAGCTGAGGAGTGCTTATCCAAGATGAATCTCTACTCTGATGAGACAAAACATGGCTTTGAGCATACTTTGGGCTGGCTAAATCGGTGGGCGTGCTCAAGATCTTTTGGGCTTGGGACTCGCATTCCATGGGATCCAGAGTTTCTTGTTGAATCATTGTCTGACTCTACTATTTACATGGCTTATTACACTGTTGCTCACTTGCTACATAACGAGGACATGTACGGTACAAACAAGGCTCATCCTATTAAACCTGAAGAAATGACCGATGATGTCTGGAATTTCATCTTCTGTGATGGTCCATACCCCACATCATCAAAAATAGATTCGTCTGTTCTTGATAAGATGAAGAAGGAGTTCGAATATTGGTACCCATTTGATCTTCGAGTGTCTGGGAAGGACCTCATTCAGAATCATCTGACGTTCTGCGTCTTCAACCACACAGCAATCATGGCTAAGCATCACTGGCCACGTGGATTCAGGTGTAATGGACACATTATGCTCAATTCTGAGAAGATGTCCAAGTCTACAGGAAATTTCAAGACGCTGCGTCAGGCCATTGATGAATTCTCTGCGGATGCTACTCGGTTCAGTCTGGCTGATGCTGGAGATGGTGTGGACGATGCCAACTTTGTATTTGAGACTGCGAATGCTGCTATCCTTCGCCTTACTAAAGAGATTGCATGGATTGAAGAGGTTCTAGCTGCAGAGGCATCCCTGAGAACTGGTCCCCCATCTACCTTTGCTGACCGGGTGTTTGAAAATGAAATAAACATTGCTGTTGAAACGACAAGAAAGAATTATGAAAAATACATGTTCAGAGAGGCGTTAAAGACTGGATTCTATGATCTCCAAGCTGCCAGAGACGAGTACAGGTTATCTTGTGGTAGCGGGGGCATGAATCATGGCTTGGTATGGCGTTTTATTGATGTGCAGACACGACTTATTACTCCTATCTGCCCACATTATGCAGAACATGTTTGGAGGGAGCTTTTGATGAAGGATGGATTAGCAGTGAACGCAGGCTGGCCTATAGCTGATTCTCCAGATGAAACTCTTAAGGCTGCCAACAGGTACTTGCAAGACTCGATTGTTTTGATGAGGAAGCTTCTTCAAAAGCAAATCACGGGCTCAAAGAAATCCAATAAGAAGGCAGCTCCAGTTGCTACTCTAACTGAAGAGAAGATAACAAGTTTGATATACGTGAATGAGGAGTTTGATGGATGGAAAGCAGAGTGCTTGAATATACTTCGTAGTAAATTTGACAGGAAAACAGGTACTTTTGCACCAGATGAGGAGATATTGGAGGCACTGCAAAAAAGTTCAGTTGGTCAAGATGCTAACTTTAAGAAAGTGCAAAAGCTTTGTATGCCTTTCTTGAGGTTAAAAAAGGACGAAGCTATAGCTATCGGGGCTCAAGCCTTGAATCTGAAGCTTCCGTTTGGGGAGATTGAGGTTCTTCAGGAGAACCTGGACTTGATCAAGAGGCAAATTGGTCTGGGGTCGGTGGAAATATTGTCTGCAACAGACCACGATGCTAAAGCCAAAGCTGGTGCTTTGTCCTCTGTACTGGATCAGAATCCTCCCTCTCCTGGAAATCCGACTGCTGTCTTCTTGATACAGTGAGAGGACTCATTCAGTTGCAATTTAAATCTATCTTCAGGGACATGGCTTTAGCTGATGCGAGACTTGTCTTTCCTCTGCCAGCAAGCTGTTTCCTTTAATTAATATAATCACATGCATGCATTTGTCTTTAGATTTTCTGATGTTAACTCTATTTGCTTTTACCTTACGCCCCTCTTGCTTAAATAAGTACAGAAAGTTGTCAGCATGCATGCTAATTTCTTCTTATGAGTTATATGTTAATATACCCAGCCAAAACTAGAATACCAAGAGAGTTTTTGAATCAAGTAATTTTGCGGAATCACTTCTCTGTCAATACACTCAGCTGACCACCAAATACCAAGAGAGTTTTTCTTCCAAAAGAAAACTGCTGTCCCCCGGATCTGCACACCCCGAGCTCCCTTATACATAGAAGGTTTTGCTGTACAAGGAGTCTAACCCATTTCCCAAAAATCAGCATCTTTATATGATAAGATAATCTTTATAGCTAACATTAAGAGTCCTAAGATGTATACATTCCTGAGATTATATATGGTAACATTATATTGGTATCAATTTAAAGCTCAGCCTATGCCTTCCTCGGCATGTGCTGACATTATCAGCTTGTTTTGATTCCATCTCTGTTTTGGAACAGATTTTTCTTTTTTTGTCCAACTAAATATTGTCTCCGTATAGCTTGCTTATACTTACTGGATTGTAGATTATCTTAATTCTTACCTAGTTCTTTAAAGTAATCAGGTAGCCAATACAGTTTGCTTTGGAGAAATCTGCTCCTGGATTGCAGTTGTAAAAGGTCTTCTATCAGTGAATTAACTGTCATCCTGTGTTGCTATGATGTTGATTTTTCTATTATTGGTTCCTACAAACCAGATATAGATGTTTTGAAAATCCAGAGAGGGTCAAGTTTTTCTCCTATAAAAGCATTTTCCTTACTATACTATCTTGTTTTCTCTGTAATTCATTTCTTTTTTGATACCTTTTATTTAACATGCATCTGATCGCAGCTATAGATATTGATTCTGTCAGGTTTGTATATTGTAGCTCTGCTCTCAATAATTATAGTTTCAAATCTACTGTGACAGGAGTTTTGTCAGGGACAAACTGGTAATTATTTTATGGATGAATTTGGAAAAACAAAAAATTGAATGTCTCATCTGAAAATGACCAGCTTCTTGATCAATACTTGGAGAATGATCAGGCATAAGAGGAGTTCCTATCAAAGGACACTGGTTGGACTTGAGAAACTTCAATCTTTTGTACCTTCTTATTATGCTCTGCCATTTATCAAATATCAATTCAATCACAATGTAGAGAAACTTCCAGTTTGGTTTTAGCTGCCTACTCAACATTCAACAGAAGCCATGCATGTTCTTTGAAAATGACACCAAGTTTGTTCTTAGATGCACAAAAATTGCATAGGAAAAGAGATTAAAAAGAAAAGAAAAGAAAAATCTACTCTGGGCAAAAAGGTCTGTCCAAGGCATCCCTGTGGCTAGGAATGGTAAAGTGCCTTAACCTCCCTACTTGTTTCTTCATATATCCTTCACAAAGAAGTGCCTTGGAGAACTTGTCTTCCACCTCTCTGTTCACATCATGCACAAAAACATCGGTCTCTCCTTCTTTCCTGTTTCTTGCCATCATTCCGGCAGTATATATGGCAGTCATTCTCCCTGGTGCTTCTTCATAGTACCCTGTTGGTGCATCAACCATGATCAAGTCCCATTCTATCTCAGAAACTTCACTAGGCAAACCTTTCAAGGCAAGCTGGCACATAGAGAACTTTGGGTCACTAATTGCTGTGCACTCAGGCCCCTTGCCTACCTCCATGAGATTGTTAGCTTGATTCACCTTGCTGTCATATGTGACGTGATAAGACTCTAACATAGGAAACCGGCGTTTAATTTGCGCAATCCAAGCTTCATCTTCTTCAAGGAAAACTGTTCGTCCACCGTAGTTGAGTGCACTCCACATAAGGCTATCATGACCGAGGCCGAAAACCAAGAAATTACATGGAGACTTCTTTTCTAAAATTTTGGCACTCACTGATATTTCTTTCTGTGTTTGCTGTGGGGTGATGGTTGAGGTTGTGTAGTGAATGAGAGCTTGGGTTAGGAAGCGTGGGACCTTACTACATCCCTGTGAGCAATTTGTTGCTCTAGCTTCTTTCATGGAATCTGAGGTTTTTGGTTGAGCGGTGGGAGACGAACTTTCCTGGGAAGACGACATGCTTGATCGTAACACAAAAAGCACGAAGAAAGCAAGGAAGACACCAAGGAGGAGCAGCTTAAGGTTGGAGATTTGCTGGCTTTTAGGCCTCATATTTCCCAGCCCTTTTTTTTAATCAAAAAAAAAAAAGGTTTCTTCTCTTTTCAGATTTGGAATAAAAAATAAAAGGGGTTTGGATACTCTGAGGTTTTGAAGCTGCATGTAAGATTATATTTGAGTAGGTTTGAGCTGGAAGAGGGAGAGGGAGAGTTGAGAAGTAGAGAGTTTGAGAGGTGAAGGTGGTGTGATTGCTTGTTGATGCTTAGACATGAAGGAAAGGGACATTGAATTGGATAGATACTTGATGAAGACCAAATAGCTGCCAAGTTTTCGGATGAAGCAACCCTGTTGTTGGTATGTCTTCAAGTTTGGTGGATTGTTGTAAACTGTTCTTCTTAGTTTGTTTATGATGTTAAAATTATTTCTAATTCTTGTTTCATGGTCATATTAGGTCTATTTTCTAAAAGGGATTGTTCTTCCTTCTCTGCGGGAAGGGTTAAAATAGATGCAGAAAATAAACTTTTGACTTCCAAAATGATATTCTACACAGATATGGCTATCCTCCTTGATCATTGTGCAAGTAGAGGACAGTCAATATATGTGTATTTCTGTCATATCACAGATTTTTCCCCATCTGGTCAATTCAACACTTTGCTTGTTTTATGATGAATACGTCTATCAAATGCTCACATGACCTTCAAAATAACCGATGGCTTTGCTTACCAAATGAGTAGGTTCAAACTGCCTGCTACACTTGCTCTGACCTTTTACCACTGGATATAGAGGGGTGAGGATAGCGGCTGCCATTATTTTAATCCAAAACTACTTGGAAGTAGATTTTTTAACTGCAAACCAAATCTACTGTATCATAATGTGAAGCTATGCATGGTCAGGATATAGCTTGCAGTTCTGGAGATGTATAAATTTTGTAATCTGATTGATACACAATGACGATCAACTGATATTTGGTGTCCTCTACACATTTTTACAAAGAAAGCATGAGATTTGCGAAGAGAAAAAAAAAAATTTCTTAATGTTCTGCGTTCTCATTTATCTTTTTGTTAACTGATCTTACTGTGGCCTTTCAGTGTTGTAAGTTGCAACAAGCTGAGTAGGTAAGTGTTACAAAAAGGACAAGATTTTTGAAAAACATTGATCTTTATTCTTATCTAAACAATCAAAGAAGCCCCAGTTTTGTGATTGCTGATATTTTCTGGCAAACAATGACAGATTGAAAACATAGAACCTGTCAGCAAGCAGCAAGAAGCATGAACATGCATGCATGCATTCGAGCTTGAAGTTCTGCTGTGTCCTAATTACATGAATCATTTGAATCAATGTCTTTATACTTAAATACACACACTAGTGATTGAAATCCCGTATGATTTTCTCAATCCTAGCTGACTTGTGAGATTGCTGGCGGCAAGAACATCGTTGCTGTGGTCTTCAGTGCATTCTCAGAGGATATTTTAGGGGTTGGTTAGAAACCATTGATGGTGGTGTTGTGGCTACCTGGAACGGATTGAATAGAAAGAATTCATTTGTTGCTGCTTTCGTCTTTTCTTGAATGAATTTAGACATCGGGGGGTTGGTGAGGGGACCAAATTTAAAATAAATAAAGAATGGTAGCCCTTTTGTTTTTAAGAAAATTATAGTGTCAACCCTGTCCTTTTTTGGCTTTAGTCAGGAAATGTTTTTTACTTTTCAATTTCATCCTTAATGTTGCTGAATACAAGATTGATAATTATTTCAATCTTTTCCTTTTTTATATGGTAATCTTTTCTAAAAAAAAAAAATTTCAATTAAGTTAATGTTTAATTTTCACGAGAAATAATATATATTTTTTTAAATACAATTAAAATTTTAGTTTGTTTTTGAAAATTATTTTTAAGATTTTAGCAAGCATTTTTTTATGCAATCATTTATTTATTTTTTTAAAAAAAAAAAATTTGATTACTTTTTCTACAGGGTTTATCTTTATTATCATATAATTAAATAAAAAAAAAATTTAAAATAATAAAATAATTTAACCTTGCTGGGTTTATAAACCAGAATATGTAATTATCATATAAGCTCAGGTGGAATCGAATCAATATAACTTGTCGTTCTTTTAATATTTTAAAAACAAAAACGAGCGTGTTTAGATTTTTTTTTTCTTACTGCTTCGAAAATGGCTACCCTATCTAGTTTGTGCTGTAGTGTATTGGTGACTGAAAACAAAGGAAACACAGCTAAAAAATCCAGGATCAAAATAAATCTTTTTTTTTCCTTCATTATATTGCTATCCATCTGTGCCCAACTAGGGCAAAGTAAAGAGCAAGTTACACTTACGTAGTATAGTTATAAAGCTAACTTGAGCAACATTTTGGAGTGGCAAATGGGATTGTTGCAGCCTCTCCACAGAATGGGGAAAATTGATCCAAAAAATCAGATGTTCAGCTGTACAAAGCATACCTTTGAAACCGGAAAATGCTAGGACCAAAGATAGTGATCTGGCCTAAACATGCTTGGCCTGTTAGTGATGGATTTGATTGGCGTTTCATGCATCTCCCTTTTGTGGTTCAAGGTCATGACAGTTATGGAAAGTTGCCTCTGATATTCCATAATCGTCATTGTGTTCCCAAAGGAATAGCCCCAATTTATGTCATTTGCGATGCTCCGTCAAATCTTCTCCGGGGTCATCTACCATTTATTCTCCCGTGATAAAACAGTGATTCAGTGTGTCCGCTTTCACCGGTGTTCTTGTCCAAACGAGCTTTACGCACAGCTCGCTGGATTTGTTTCTCATGCTCTTTGAGCATCTCCTCGATGTTTCCTCCTTGAGGCACCAACGGTCCGGAGTAGTGGACATGGCCTATCTTTGTTGAGTAACCCTGAGGCCACAAGCAAAAACTGCGAGTGATTAGTACACGTCTACAAAAAGTTCCAAGTAAAAGAGAAGTCTCAGAACAACCATTCAAGGTCTCTGTTCTGAAACAAGGGATGCATGGAATTAACTTTGCAAGCACATCGCTGAGATTCACACTTTCATGGATTTTGAAAGAGCCAGTGTCACTCCTCAACAACTCATATCAAGAGCAGTAAGCAATAAACCTTCCATTTACCTTTAAATTATTTTTTCGTGTAATCTAACTTAGAAGCTCACAAAGTCCAGTTTCACTCGAAAAACGAGTGGCTGTATGAGAGGAGTCATGGTTTTTGTTGTTATTTTCAACTTCTTTAATTGAATGAATCATGGCAAGAACAAGAATGGAGATTACCGTTGTAGAATCCAAACCAGGCTTCTTATTGGAGAAGTTTGGCCTGTCTGATTGACCGTGGGAGGAATCATCCAGACTGTTATATCTAGCATTAAAACTCCCCTCTGGCCAGTGCGAATTCAGATTGGTTGAACTGCTACCATGAAACTGTGAATCACCTCTAACTGCAACTGAGTTAGAAAATCTAGACAGCTGGACCGCTCCCCGTTCATTGAAAGATCTCTGAGCTCTCAACTCCGCAGCCTGCCTTGAAGAAATAAAGTCTTGCCCAGGAGCCCTGAAAGTTTCATTGATGTTCATATTATGTGAAGATCCAAGGTTCATAGGATGCACCGACTGGCCAGGATGTGAGTAAATATTTCTTGCTGTTCCTGTAGCAGGCCCAATGGGAGAGCGAGAAACACCATCCTCTTCATGATTGTAAATTTCACTAGTACTTATTTGTTTAGACTGTCCTTGTCGCTTCTATATCAGACATAAAACAAAGATAAACCATTACCTAAGAAACTAATTCTCCATAAGATAAATGACTGTAGGAAGCTTCAGGAAAGTATTGTCAAGACTTACCTGTATGGATCCTTGCAGCTCCGCAGTGGCATCAGGTGCTGGCACAACTTTACTTTCTTTTGAACCCCTTCTAGTTGATTCATATCCACGCCCTTTACCTCCGGCTGCTCTCCTCCTGGTTGCAAGATGATAAAGAGGTAGCATAAATAAAGTGCAGAAAAAATAGACTTTAATGATGAGTGAATAGATAGAAGATCCTAAATGAGGATTTCTCCATCATTGAACCAATTAGAAATTCAAGAACCGTCTGTGTTTTTCCAGCTCAAGATTTATATTCCTTTTTATTGCCAAGTTTATATTAGTGATGTAAGCTAAACAAATAGTCGTCAGGTTCAATGGTTAAGTATCTAATTAAAGCATAACAGTGATCCAAAAACAAACATTGTCATTACTTTGAGCTATATTCGTCACAGAAACAACTTTTTTTGTTATTAATAACAAAGGGAAAAGGAGCAGCTTAACTGCTTTTGATGTAATGCAATAAGAAGGCCTCGTCCAGCTCTTGTCAAAGAGACAGACGTCAGGAGAAAATAAAGTAGGGATATTCCTTACCTTCTAGCATCCTCATCCCGGAACTTAACGTCAAACTCCTTCGTTGGTGGGTGTTCCGGCAAAGCTGATGGATCACAAGGAAGAGGCTTTGTCGTGAAGAACTGGAGAAGAGAAAAAAATCCTGAGATTTAATCATTTAAGCACGCAAGTTGCAAATTAACAGAAAGGAATGCAAAGAAGGTCAATATAAGCATCATAAACCGTGACAATACCACCAATAGAAATAGAAGTGCATAAACAAGTTGTGGCAGTTAACCTGCCAAAAGGGAAATCATAAATAATCACTATCCTCACCATTAGCGATGGTACCTCTTTTTCATCAATAATGCATGGACAAAGAGCCGAAAACTTTTAAAAACAGACATTCAGGACTCGGATTTCCTTTTGGCCAAGTGAAAATATGTGAAAATATAGCAATTGAAGTAGGGTCACACTTGAAAACATTAAAGACTCGACAAGAATTCACAAGGTGCAATCATATTGTAATGTAGAGCTCAGATTACCTCACTGTCAAGTGCTGAAAGAGCTGTCCCACGGGCCTCGGGTTCTACAGCAAGAAGGACATCTAGCAAGGCCAAAGCTGATGAAGGAAAGTCCTTAAATGTCTCAGCAACACAACGTTTGTAAGGATGTTGAGGTTTGAAAATGGTTGCATGCGGCAGTTTTGATCTCTTCCAGTACTCATCAGAAGGTGACCCGCAAAGTTTGAAGATTTTATGCAGTTGCTCCACCTACATATGATAGATATAAGATCTTAACACCGAAAACACCCAAATAATTTGGCGAAATGCCAAGATTTATGAACATTATTTGATAAATGTTCCTAGTCATAATAATCAACAGATGACAGTAATATAAGCTCTAGAAAATCTGAACAGCCACAGCATGATGGATTAAGATAATTTCATTGAATGTAAGAGCACAAAAGTTTCAGGAACCCAATTGCCAGTGATCCTAAATTCGAAACTAAACAATGCCATAATCAAGTCATGATGCTGATCTTGCTGCTCTCATATGTAGAAGCCATCTTCAGGAAAATCCACATACCAAAAAGAAATCATACAACCACCATTGCGGTGATCAAGGTCACTGTGGCCAAAAACTGGTTAGGCCATTAATGGACAATACTCAAAGACTGATTTTTTGATCAGCAGGTCTATCAAGACAGCATTCATGAGATGATCACCAGGCGGAAATACTTCTTCATTAAAAGGAAACTTTTTTGTTAGTGTTCTTCTAGTCGCATAATGCATAGTTTAGGGTATTTCACCACGAGAAAATAGCTACTTTGAGTCAAGGATCAATAATAAACGATTCAATATGGTTAACAAAGTCTATAATACATGAAGGCATTATTGCCATAAAATAAAAGGGAGTTACCTCTGTTCTTCCAGGCATGATATGCTTCCCAACAAACAATTCTGCAAGAATGCAACCAGTGCTCCAAAGATCCACAGAAACTCCATATTCTGTGGCACCAAGCAAAAGCTCTGGAGGTCTGTACCACAATGTAACCACCCGACTTGTTAGAGGCTGCTTCTGAGGTGAAGAGAAAAAAGTTGCCAGTCCAAAATCAGCAATCTTGAGATTGCCATTAGAGTCAATCAGAAGATTTGAGCCCTTTATATCACGGTGCAATATCCCGCGATTGTGGCAGTGTTCAAGTCCATGAAGAAGCTGTTGCATGTAACATTTAATCTACAGGGAAAAAATCTAGATTAGCCTGTAATGATAAGAAAAACTTCAGTAACATATTAGCCAAATCCATTCATTTTCTATTAAGAAATAGTATCCAGAAAAAGGCAAAATCTTTGAAATTGGGCAAGAATGCATCACAGAGACAAAAATTCAGTAGAAAACCATCATTGCGTGTACAACAAGCTTCTCTAAAGGAGGGTAAAAATCTCCTAACTTCCTTCATTTTAGAGGTTTTCATCTTGTTGCCTTTCTGGTGGTTCAACAAAGAAAAACCATAAATGGTAACTATAGATTACCAAGGCCATTTCACAGAGCTAATCCGCGGTAAATTAGGTGGTTTTCAGATAGTCGCTTCAATATATTAAATTAGGCAAGTTTTCACCGTGGATCTTGACATTTTTAAAAAAGTTCAAAACTGTTCTTGAAATAGCCACTCTAGAGTGTCATAATTTCTTCCTTTTTTTGTCAAATTGTGTTAGGATCCACAATAATACATCATCAATTATTATTAGCAGTTAAAGTTCAAATGAGAAAGAGCACGAACCTGCGCTTCAGAGAATTTAATCCCTGGTGAAGCCAAAAGCCCTGCAAGGTCATGCTCCATATATTCAAATATAAGGTACAAACTGCCAGACATTCTTGAAGCAATGACACCCTCAAGCTTCATCACATTTGGGTGATCAAGCCTACGCAAAATGATGATTTCTCTCGCCATAAAACGAACACTTTCAGGATCCATATTAGCAAAGCACACCTTCTTCAATGCCACTGTCTTGTTTGTTTCAAGATCACGAGCTTTGTACACACTGCTATATGTTCCTTGTCCAATCTGCATTATTTGCAGGAAAGTTAACTAACTGGGTGAAGAATTGGGCAGTAAACCAAAGAGCGGCCAACATTTAACGGCAAAATGGTGGTTGCTCGGAAAACAAGCATTGCATATCAAATAAAAATCATGCCAAGTTGCTGAGGAACTTTCAGTTTCAAAACTGATTGAAACAAACAAATCTGAGAGAGGAGTGCTTATCTAAGAACATAGAAGAAAGCTTTCTTCAGGGAAGAGGCCATTCTTCTAGGGACACGACTCATTTCCTACAGCACCTCCATCCCTCAGACTACCATGCTTCATCGTTTTTGCCGAAGTTCAAAAACTTTTAGGGGTGAATAAATCATTTATTCTTACAAGATTATCAAAGTACTCGAGGGTAGGAAAACAGGAAACAAAAGTGTAAAAAGACAACATCCAACTTTTGAAACAATGACCAATGCAAAAGCTTAAACCTGAGGCATCGAAAAACCCATGCACCAGAAAGAGACAGCTGCAATTAAGTAAGTTCATACAAGTACATTAAAAGGGGTGAAAACCCAACTTTTTTCGACGAATCACTCACATTATCAATGAACCATACAAAAACAACCAAATCATAGAGACAAACACCAAACTGACCTTATCCAACTTCTCAAATGAATCTGCCCTTCGAGGCACCCATCCATTGATTGCTTCTCCAGCCACAGAGGTCAGCCAGGAAGGCCAACCAGCAACAACTTGTGCTCCTCTCTCTCCATTGCTCATACTCACTATACTAGTAGTCCTTTGATGATTATTAACCTGTTCGATTTTTTCCTTTTTTTCTCCTTCATCGTATGAAACTGGAGTAGACTCCGCATTATCATTTCCAGGTTGATCGGATATCAATCTAGCCGCGGAACCATTAGCATTACCATCAACCTCTACCACAACTTCATCGCTTTTGGATAAAGAAACTAACCGTTTGGCAGGCTTGGTTGTTTCTTTTCTTTTGACTCTTCTCTCTAAATACTTAGTGGCTCTACTGACTTTCGAGCAAATGCAGCCCATAATCCCAATCCACAATTCTCAACAGTGTTGACTGGTATTATTGGCTCCAATCCTTTGTAGCATTTAGCCCCAAATATCTCAACCCATCAATCAAAATGGCTTCTTTCTCCAATGCTCTGCCTCTGATCAATCAATGCAGTCCTTGAAAACCAAAAAGTCTTCATCTTTAATATCAAATTCAACACAAGAAGAGGAACCCTCATCCAAATCAAAGGAAACCAATGGGAAACACAAGACTCAATGGTAAATCCCCCAGAATAAGATTTTGAAAAAAGAAACTCAGAACAACCACTCAAATCCCAAAATAAAAGATCAAAAAAAGAAAAAAAAAACAAAGTATTTGGGCATTTCAAAAAGAACCCAGATCACCAATCAGGTAGACAGATTGATGAAATGAGCAAGCACAGAAAAACATTTATTTATTTATTATTTTATTTAGAAAAGTATTCAAAAGCATGGAAGCTTTTCTTTTCTTTTCAAAATAGATAATTTTTTACTTTTTATAGTTATTGTGCGACAAACATATAGAGCATATTTCGGATCTGAATAATAACCTTGGAAAATCAGAAATAACTTGAGTTTTGACAGGCTGTTGTGCTGTTATTTCTATCTTCACCTCTGTTTTTTAGTGTTTTTTTTTTTTTTTTTATAACATGACAGGCAATGAAACAAAAAAGAATGCTACGAGCGTCCATGCTCTTTATTTTATAACTAAATTTTAGCTTAAAATTAGCTAAAACAAAATCCAGATAGCTCTCTAGAAAACAGATCACTTCTGTGCTTTTTAAATTTAAATTTTTTAAAAAAATATTTTAATATATTTTTAATTAAAAGTCATTGCACACCAGCAGCGTGTACAAGATTCCACTGTTAGCTGCTCATCTCTTTCAAAAACATCGTCAAAAATTGCTCTGGTTTTGGCACCACCACTCTAGTCTGTCCACAGAAGACAGAAGCTATGAAAGCAAAAGATTACTAAAATTATCAACCACCAGGAAATCTTGAACTTGCCTACAACACCAATCCAGTATCTGACCATGCCTTCAATTCTCAATCTTCGTTGGCACTCGTAGTCATCAAGGCGAAGTCTTCGAATCGAAAGTAGAATACTTCGACATTTTCTGCGGTTAATTTGTGCAGTAGACAAAGTTCATCACAACACTAGCGAGAAGCTTAAAAGCAACTCGTCGGGGGGGGGGGGGGGGGGGGGGGGGCTTGATCTGCACCCGATACCATAGCCCCAACAGGTGTAAAACATCGATGATTTCCCCTGAAAATCGAAGTCGAATTAATTCCCGCTACAAGAACCCAGCAATGACGTTTACATCAAACTTGAAAAATACTATATTTGAGCTCTGAAGCTGCATTCCCTTCTCCAAGATTCTCCGGTGACGTACCTCGGTCGATGGAAAAAGACGGTATTTTGCAAGAACGAACTGGTCAAGAGACATCTACAGTATGCTTGCGTCTTATTAACTGCGAATTCTTGCCGAAAACTTAATCATTATTCACTAGTGGCGTGTGTGAGTGAGTGAGAGAGATGAGTAGATGGCCCTTTAGGCTCTTCGAAACACATATCGCAATGAAAATAATATTTCAAAATTTTTCAGTAGTACAACCTAAAATATTTGATTTTTTTAAGGTTGAATTATTATAAAATTCTTTTAGTGAAGTAATTATTACATTAGGTGTTACTTTTTTTTTTTTTCTTAGTTCGTTGACATTTTAGTACAACCTAAAATATTTTTGCATCATTTTAATATATATATATATATATATCTAAAAAAATATTATTTTCGTAAGCTTTAAAAAACATATATTATACACTGCCAAGTGCCAAACACCCCCTTCATCTCCAACCAATACCACTGCTAGCTTCTACAAAAATAAATAAAAATGATCATAAATTAAATAAAAAAATTGAGTTTTCCCTCAGACTCATCCAAATCTACCGTCAAACCTGTGGATCAAAAATTATAATCACATCATTGAGCGATAGGAAGAGAAGCACCTTGCTTTCATTCAAGAGGGGCTCGGAAGGAGGAGGTAAATAGAAATCAGGATTAAGAATGTTACAAAAAGGGAGGAATAAAAAAAAGGAAGCAGCAGATCATGGAATCAAAAACCAGCAAAATCTAAAAAATAGACAACAAACCAAGAATAAAAATCCTTATTGGAACTAACCCTTTACAATCAGTTTTTTCTTTATCACAAAATTGATGTTCACCACGAGAACTCAGTTCCTTGCCCAGTCTTTGGGTCCACGAGTGGTCGCATAGGCCAGCCTAGCAGCGGAGGCGAACCTGGTGGAGTCGCATCTCGACCAGGTGAAAAAAGGCTCAGCTCCACGAATGGCCCTGAAGGAGTCTCATCTCCCTGGCAAGCCCTGAAAGAGATTGATCCGCGCTTAGCTGAGGCGTCAGAGTTTCTGCCGGGGCTTATATGAGTACTTTCTTCCAGATGGTTTTGGTTTGCATCAAGGGAAATGGTTTCATTGTGCTCATCAGCATATCTTCTACTCACCTCCAGGTCCCGAAGATTCCCCAGTGCTAAAGAATCAGCGACGGGATAGTATACAAGCATGCAAATACACACCCCAGCACAGCATGAGAGGGCAAGAAAGGCTGAGAACGCAAGAGCTTCAAATAGAAAATGCTCTGGTTTAGATAAAACAGATAGTCCAAGTAAGAGAATCCTCAATGGAAGGAAACTTGAAACTGAGAATATTAATGTGTACACTCTCTTCTGCAAACCCTTATTGATGACCAATTTCAAAATCCGCCTTCCAAGCCAAAACAGGTAGACAGTCAATGCAGAAGCAAAAAAACCAAGAAGCATTGTATTCAATAAAGGGTAAGTGCAAAGCGCAATATCAGAGGCGGCAGCATTTTTCATCCCATGAGCAGCAGAGGTAAAATAATGAGGAAACCTTTTCGATATACCCTTATCCTTGCGTAATAGCGGTCCAATTAGTATAGCAAGCAGCTGAAGGACAAACATTGGAAGGCAATAGAGAACAACATATACAGCAGTTCTTCCATTCCACTTGCGACAAAGAATTCCCGATTCCATCTTCTGTAAGGGAGCCCGGAGGAGAAACATGAGGGTGAGTAATAAGCAAGGCTCTGCAAAACCCAAATTCGAGACAATGTAGCCTTTGCAGACAGTTTCCTGCCATTTGTAGTCAAGGGCATTCAACACCCTTCCCTTCCGTCTCAACAAACTTAACCGGATAATTTCACCAACACCCCACCAGATTACAAACAAAATAAATATGATTCGGATGATCCAGGGACCACTAAAATAACTGAGTTGAAAATAGCCTTGACTACGAACACGAGAGCGCAAGTAAAATGAGTAGGCAATGCACAACAAACCAAATAGAATCAAAATAGTGACTAGACAAATTGTCACCACACCGAATGCATCGGCAGCAGCACTCGTCAGGGGCATTACCCGAAGCACGAATTCCACGCATGCTCTCTACCAGCATGGATACAAGGAATCCTCCTCTGGTCGTGTATTCACTTCCTTCCGAGGATTAATTTTTATTGGCAGTTCCAAAAATAATACTGGAATTAGCTTGTTAAAAACCAAACCAACAGGTCACTCAGAGCAATTAACCATCACCATGCACTCCAGTAATGATGACAAAGCCATGCATGAAGACAGGCATTAGCCAATCCCAAGCTAACACACCAAATCACTACTTCAAATAATCTTTTCTGTCTGGCTCAAGCTATCCAGCCCAGTCCCCTATAGCATGAAAGTTGAAAATACTCAGAAAAGGACTCAAATTTCAATCGTACTTGTCAATTATATATCAATGCCCAAATCCTTCAAGTACCAAGCTCAGAAAGGCTTTATTAAGACAATGAAGCATCAAACAAAATTAAAAGCCATGGAGGCTTTTTTAACAAGAAAATAACATATGGAGAAGCTCATAATTGAACGTAAGCCAGCAAGAAAGCGAGTCATGTTGCAAAAAACAAGGCTGCTTATCAACCAATCGCATATTTGACGAGTTGCAATGAGCATATCTTGCCCAAATTTAAGCCTATACAAGGGCCACATTTTACAAGGACTCGGACAAAATCACATGTATCATACTTTCCATGACATTCAAGAGCAGCCAAAATGATTAGATTCATCCGAATTTGGCATCATGCATTTTAGCAGTTACATTCGTAAATTAACATAAGAATTCCAAGAAAAAAACATTAAACAACTATACACCACCAAAAGCAAAAACAAAAACCATTTCCAGGTAAGAACAACACTGGCATGCAGTAAATAATTGATAATTAACCCAACTATCATCAGGCTGCATTGTGAATAATACACACGACCGCGCATGTTCTTGTAAAAAAAAAAAAAAAAAAACAGTTCCAGCCTCATTAATTCCTCTTCGGAAAATACAAAAACAAATTTAAATCTCAATATTCCACATTATATAGATCTCAAAAACATTAACCTCAGTAAAATTTTCAGTTCTCCAATTTCAAAAAAGAAAAGCATGATCAGATTTTTCGTTTTCATTTCCTTCTATTTTCTTTCTCTTTCTCAGCAACCAAACATAAAACATGCACAAAAGCTTAAGAAAAAAAAAACACAAAAAACATCCTCATACGATAATCGGCATTTCCAAATCATCATGCACTAAGTAAAAAGAAAAGATAAATATAAACACATCTCATCGAAAAACAAGAAAAAATCCAAACAGATAAAATGATAACGAAAATGATAAAAAAAAGATATCAATCGAGAGCTTACAAATCAGAGAAACTTGATCTGGTGAAGAGAAATGAAGATTCCAACAGCCACTAAACGAGATCAAGAAAACCCTAACTTAAAACACGAAACGAGCGAGAGACAGAGACAGAGAAAGGTAGGGAGAGACCAGAGGGAAGACAGACCATGTAGTTAAGTGGGGCTTTGTTGGAGACAGCCTGTCTCCAGCTGTGAAATCCGAACCTAAAGGTTTGGATTCCAGACTTTCGCTTCCGTGGTTACCCCTTTCCTACGTGGCTCTGCTTTGGCGGCGTTTACGGCGAGCTGTCTTTTATTTTTTTTTCAAAAAGATACAGCTAAGAAATGAAAGAGGAGGCGATTGGCCATCAGGCTAAGCGAATCCAGGGACAGGGATTAGTGTGACTCGCTCTGTTTGGTTCCAGCAAACTTTGATTGTACAAACAAACAGAATTTATTTATTTTGCGTTAAATGTTTTATGGATAAAGAATTATATGTCGAATTTATTTGTTCTCTGGAATGTGGCTGTCTAAAAGCTTTCTCTTGTTTTTTGGACATTTTTTTCTTTCATGCCTCATAATTTAGGGACTAAAACATGATGGAGATTAAGTTGAGGGATTAAAATGTAAAAATATAAATTTTTAGGGACCAAATTGAGATAAAAACTCCAAAGACCATGGTCAAGTTTTTTCAAATATTGTTCGCTAAGGTTGTGTTTAGTGTCTTGGACAATACTAATTAGAATGAATTGAATTGAACAAATAGCAGTCATGTCTTGTGTTGGTGTGTTTTGGATAGGACTAAACAATTTATTTTATTTTGTGTTTGGTAGACATTAGACAAGAATCAATTAACACATGGTCTGGACTAGTTCGGGTTTAAGAAAAAAAAAGTAATCTATGGCCCAATCAAAAACTCAAATCAACTTGTGACTCGATCAACTCGAGATAAAATATAGGTAAAAAAATCTATTGACTTTTTAATATATATCTTTTGGTCAAAAAAGGTTGTTTTAATTTTTTTTTAGATTTGGGTCAATTTCCTGCCGATAAGTGACTCGAATTTTACCTTGGGTCAACTCTCAAGTTGGTTTTTAAAACTATAATGATAATAATTTTTATTCTTACATTACTTTGGGTTAACCCAAGCTAACCATCTTGATTCCTGACTTGGATTTTGCTTAGGGTCGACCCTTTAGTTAGGTTTTAAAATCATGATAATAATCACTTTTATTTTTACATTGGCACAAGTCAATGGTCAATCAACTCGTGACGCCGGATTAGTTGAACAGCCCTAGCCCCAAGTTAACCACTATCTTGGGATTAAGACTATGATGATAATAATTTTTATCTTAACGTTAACCCGAGTCAATGTTCAACCCAACCTATGACTCAAACCTAGCCCTAGGTCAATCCTCGAGTTGAGTTTTAAAATTATGATAATAATCAATTTTATCTTTACTTTGACATAAGTCAATGGTCAACCTGGCCCATGCTTTAGCCTCAAGTCAGCCCCTGAATCATGTTTTTAAATTATGATAATAATTATTTTTATCATTATTGAGACCCAAGTCTGGCCCAAATCAATGGTCAAATTGACCTGCGCCCCATGCTTTGGCCCTAAGTTTGACCCATGCGTCAAGTTTTGAAACTATAATAACAATCATTTTTATCATTACTTAGACCCTAGTCAGTAGTCAACCCGACTTGTGATTCGAACCTAGCATGGGTTGATCTTTGAGTCAAGTTTTAAAACTATAATAATAACTACTTTTATCTTTACATTGACCCGGGTCAATTCTCAACCTAAATTGTGACCCGAGATTGATTGATCAAGCCTAACCTTAAGTTGATTCTTGAGTCAGGTTTTAAAACTATAATAATAACTATGTATATTTCAAGGTTAACTCGAGTTAATGGTTAACCCCGTAATAGCCCAGCCCAAACTATCATATATTATCCGCTTTGGCCATTACCGTCCTCATGGTTTTGTTCTTGGTGACACAAGCCCATCTCTAAGCCTAATGCCCCAAAACGCTTACAACAAGTCAGCGATCAACATGACTCATAAAGCCCTGGTTTATGATCTCAAACCCGACTTATGATCCCAGCATGGCACTGGGTTGACCTTCAAGTAAGTTTTAAGTTTATGATAATAATCAATTTATTTCGTATATTAACCCAAATCAATTGTCAAACTGACACGTGACCCATGTTTTGGCTTCGATTTAACCCTCGAATCAAGTTTTAAAATCATGATAATAATTATTTTTATCATTACTTAGACATGAGCCATTGGTCAACCCGACTTATAATCCGGTCGATCCTTAAGTCGAATTTTAAAACTATGATAATAACCACTTTTATTCTTACATTGACCCTGGGTCAATGGTTAATCTAAATCATGGATTAGGCCTGGTTGATCATCCCTAACTTTAAACCAACCCTCGAGTTAAGTTTTAAAACTATGATAATAATCATCTTTATTCTAAAGTTAATACGAGTCAATGGTCAAACCGATTTGTGACTCGAGTCTGGTTCCGAGTCAATTTACGAGTCCAGTTTTAAAAATATGATAATAATCATTTTTAAGTTTTATCTTTACATTGACAAAGGTCATTAGTTAACCTAGACCATGACCCAGGTTTTTTCCCAAGTTGACTTCCAAGTCAGGTTTTAAAACTATGATAATGATCATTTTTATCATCATGTAGACCTGAGTCAAAGGTCGGGTGACCCGTGACCTAGACTCGATCCTGAGTCAACCCTCGAGTCGAGTTTTAAAACTATGATAATAATCATTTTTATCCATATATTGACTTAGATCAATGGTTAACTCGATCCCTGGTCTGAGCCTAGATGATCAGGCCTAACCCTAAGTCAATTTCTAAGTCGAGTTTTAAAACTTTGATAATAACTATTTTTATAATGTGGCTAACCTGGGTCAATGGTGAATCCGAACTGTGACCTGAGCCAGACATCGAGTTAACCCCCGAGTCAAGTTTAAAAACTATGATAATAATAATTTTTATCTTTTTGTTTACCCAAGTTAATGGTTTACCTCACTTACGACCCATGCTTTGTCTCAAGTAGACTCCCGAGTCGGATTTTAAAACTATGATAATAATCATTTTTATCCATGTATTAACTAAGATCAATGGTTAACCCGAACCCTGGCCAAGCTTGAGTCAACCCTCGAGTCGAGTTTTAAAACTATGATAATAATCATTTTTATCCATATGTTGACTTAGGTCAATGGTTGACCTGACCTTTAGCTCGAGCCTAAATGATCAGGCTTAGCCCCAAGTCATTTCCCGAGTCGAGTTTTAAAACTTTGATAATAACTATTTTTATAATTTGGCTAGCCTGGGTCAATGGTCAACTCGAACTATGACTCGAGCCTGACATCGAGTTAACCCCCGAGTCAAGTTTTAAAACTATGATAATAATTATTTTTATCTTTTTGTTTACCCAAGTTAATGGTCAACTTGACCCACGACCCATGCTTGGTCTCGAGTAGACTCCCGAGTTGGATTTTTAAACTATGATAATAATTATTTTTATCCATATATTGACTGAGATCAATGGTTAACTCAACCCCCTAGCCGAGCCTAAGTCAACCCTTGAGTCAAGTTTTAAAAACTATAATAATAATCATTTTTATCCATATGTTGACTTATATCAATGGTTGACCCAGCCCCTAGCCCGAGCCTAGATGATCAGGCCTAACCCCAAGTCAATTCTCGAGTCGAGTTTTAAAACTTTGATAATAACTATTTTTATAATGTGGCTAGCCTGGGTCAATGATTAACCCAAACTGTGACCCGAGCCTGACATCAAGTTAACCCCCGAGTCAAGTTTTAAAACTATGATAATAATAATTTTTATCTTTTTGTTTACCCAATTTAATGGTCAACCCGACCCGCTACCCATGCTTGGTCTCGAGTAGACTCCCGAGTCAGATTTTAAAACTATGATAATAATTATTTTTATCTTTATTTTGACTTAAATCAATAGTTAACCCGACTTGTGACCTATGCTTGGACCTGAGTGGACTCCCAAGTCAGATTTTAAAACTATGATAATAATTATTTTTATTTTTATTTTAACCCTAATCAACTAGATAAACCATTGTGCGGAGTATCAAATAAGCTTGTCATATCTCTTTTAGTGTAACAAAAATTTCTCTATAAGAATAACCCTGGATGAGATAAAAATTGGTTTTTGTTTTGTCTAAAAATAAAGCAAACAAACTTCACAAAAAAATTGTTATATCCTGATCATTATTGTATAGCATGCCAAGCACTTTATAATTTATATTTTATATTTTTAATTTTTTTTGTGTAATCAAATCTAACGGTTTAAATTAAAGATTGACTAGTAAGGATATAAGTTGGAATATTGAAAATTTTATAGAAAAGAAGTTGAAAAATATTTTATTAAATTTTATGTTTTTATCCATGTATTGTGTATCTCTTGTAAAAAAAAAGAAAGAAAAAAAGTAAAGATTGATCTGTTAGGTTTAGATTGGATTTGACCAAGTTAATATTTTTTTATGTTCAAACTTTAACTTGACTCGTGTCATGTTTTGAGTTGCAGGTTTTTTGAGAAAAACCTATATATTTAATAAGAATGCTTAAATAAAAAACAAGATTGTCAATATGAAACTTGAGGACATTAGGCTTACCTAGGTATGATTTGTGACAATTTTTTTAATTAAAATGATATTATTTTTATTTTTCTTGAAAGTATTTTAGTGTAGACTTTTAAAGGTTTATATGATGTTTAACTAAGTTTTTTTTTTTTTGTACAAATCACAGCTCAGCCCAAATTAAATTCTGAATTTTTCAAGTAAATCCATTATTTTTGGAATAGATTTAATAACTACATCTAAAATCAAATCACGTGAAAAATATCATTGACTTGCCTAGTTATGACTTTTTTGTGTAGTGATGCACATGTGTGGTGTGTATGTGGACCTGGGCTAACTTACGTATGACTCTTTGTTGCCATGGACCTCCCTGTCATGAATATTGTTTTGTTTTTATTGTGTTTTTTTTTTTTTTAATTTAGTGATTTTAATGGGTGTTTATTAGTGTAATAATAATTATTTTTAAATTTTTTTGGTTAAATATATATTTTTTTAAAAAATTATTTTTAATATTAAAATAATAAAAAAATATATAAAAATTAATTTTAAACGAAAAATTTTTAAAATCTTTTAAGAACACGTTACAACCATATTCTCCAGACAGCCTTCGCGCGACTAAACTCATGAAGAAAAATCTATAAATGATTTCAAAATGATGAAAAGATAAATTCACTAATTTCTCGAGTCAATAATGGAATCCTCAGAAAACTTGTCATCCTTTAATTGGTGACAATCCCTAATCTATAATACTGTATACTACATAGACGACAAATCAATGGCCAGATGCTTGACTGAGAAAGCAACAAGAAAGAAGATGTTTGTCTTTAATTTTGTAGCAATCCACTATATTAATGATTTATAATAATCTATTTATAAAGATTTTTCTAGATGCTGAAAGCAGATACTTATAATAGAAAAAGAGAGATAAGTAAGAACAAATATCAAGGAATATGGATGGTTTATAATTGTAATAAAAGCTCTTCGTCAAGTTTTTGTTTTCTCGACAACTGCTGTCTCTTAATCAAAGATGTGGGGCCAGAGAACAAGAACAACTGTTGTTGTTATTACAAGAAAAGTAAATAGAGAGATCCTTAAACACCACATGTTCTAGACATCATTCAAAGTAATGGTCAATGTTTTTGGCTATTCAAATGAAGAAAAGATGAATGGTAAGAAGGGATATTAGGATCTCCACTTCCTTGCAAGCCCTCTATAGCCTGCAGTTTCAGTCTTGAAACCAAACCGTCTACACAAGCGATCCCACTTCTCTCCAGGTTAGTTTTCTTAATTATGCATTCCTGTTTCGATGCAGTTCTTGCTAAACTGATGATTTCTCTCCTTGTTTCTCTGTTATCTGTACTGTACTGTCAATGGCTTGTTAAACCATGTGGTGTACATGTTGTGAAATCAATTGAAATATATTTATGCACGTCTGTCATGCAGTTCACTACAAGAATTTCTTGTAGACAGCATACAATCTGTATATGTTTATATACAAGAATCTATCTGTCTGGGAAGGGTAGCGCTGTATTTTTCTGAATGATGTCAACCATTGACGGGGTGGACTGTGGACATGTATGTACATGTATGTATGTATGTATGTGCGCGCGCCATTCATCCCCGAGTATCCAACCCTTGCAGTTTTCCCAATAAAATCAGCCATTGATGGAGTGGACTGAGTTAGTGGGTCCCACAAGACGAAAACCCTTAAAGGGGCTGGCATTTTATTCGACCAAGGGATGTTTTGGGTTTATGATAATGATCATGAATTAAAATAATAGAGCTTGAGTTGTTGCAATTTGATCTTTAGCTGCAAGGCACCGATTATAATATAATGGACTGTGGACATGTATGTGTTCATCCCTGAGTATCCAACCCTTGCAGTTTTCCCAATAAAATCAGCCATTGATGGGTCCCACCAGACGAAAACCCTTAAAGGGGCCGGCATTTTAAGCGAGCAAGGGATGTTTTGGGTTTATGTCTTTATGATAATGATTATGAATTAAAATAATAGAGCTTGAGTTGTTGCAATTTGATTAATTTGATCTTTAGCTGCAAGGCACCTATTATAATATAATGGTAGTTGGTATTGTTATTGGGTGTGATGGATGGTGGTCATTGTGAAGGTGAGGATTTTAGGACATTGGTCTCCTAATTTACCAAAACAAAAGATAGGATCTGCTGGTGCTCTTATTTTTAAAGGAAAGGGAAGTATTGATTGCATTGTCTAAACCCATTCGGGCTAACTTTCTGGTTATTTCAGGAAAGATGTTTGAGAGAAAGATACCAGGGAATGGTTTTCATGAAGAACAAGGAGAACCTTCAAATTATCCGGTGGATAAGGTATGCTTATATATAATGTAAACGGGTTTTTCTCTCTGCTTGGTTGGAAGGGTTGAATTGTGTTTGTTTGACTTCAGCAGGTTTTGAGTTGAGTTCTTCAGTATTTGGACATTTTTTCTTCTGCGTTCTGTAACAGCAGTTCTTTGAGTTTATTGTCATCCTTTTGCCCAATGTCTGGCGGTTTTTTTTTTTGGAACTTTTAATGTTGTCATCTGGAAGAGTACAGTTGTTTGATAATTAAACCTTTCAATGCTAGTCTTGTATCTAAGTTCTTTCTTTCCCCTTTGAATGTCTGGATTAAGGTTGATGCTGGGAAACCTGCACCACTGACCTGGCAGCGGAAATTAGACGGCGACGAAACTGTCCTTTCGGAGTTCACTTTAAGTTTGCAAGAGAAACTTTTAATGGTACGTGTTCCAATTTAGATAATAAATGGGTTCTTCCTTCTGCCTTACAGATGCTAGTCTTCCTTATTATCATGTCTATTTCAAAAACAAACTCAAACCATTGTCATGGAAAGGCCTTGTTGTGGAGTGAAATTCTCTACGGATATTTGAAATGCCGTGCGTGAAACATTAGCAGATGACACAATGGTAAATTTGGGATGTATATCTCGAAAGAGAAAGATGTGCTAACTCATGAAAAATTATAGTGAACATGCTATGTTTGTAGTTTTGAATCGTGCACACCTGAATGATTCTCCTTTGTTCTTTAAGTGGGTTGTTTATTGAAAAAGATGATGCGAGATGAGTCAAATGAAGCATACCAAAGTACCAAATCGACTCTGTTTTATGTAATGAGACCTTTCCACACTTCTGAGACTTCATAACATCCCTTGTTTTCTATCATCAACATCTTTTAGGTGGAAAATGTGTCCTTGTTATCTATATCCATGAGATGGTTTCTTTGCTTTGGCAGGCCCCTATAGGTATTCGGATATGGCGTCATATCCGAGAAGAAAATGCCAGAAAAAGGGTAATAACTTTTATCATAATTGCCCATTGTACCTTGATATGTTTAGTTTTGGTGAGGAACCACAAAGAACAAACTAATCATTGCATTCACTCTTTGCAGGGGGGTTTTTATATGGATCCATTTGCTAAGCGCAATGTGACATCTTGTCTTGGCATTCCAGTAGGCGGTATTGGGCAAGTGCTTACTCATAAAAAAAAAAATTACATTTATATTTGTTCATTGTATGGCTAGGAAAGCCAAACTTTAACTCAATCCATTCACTATTTATTTTGGACATCAGACTCATTCTAGCAAGGTGGATGCGAGCTTGTCATCTTATATATTTAGAACTACCTAGTCATCTATAAACTAGAATAGAATAATGTGTTGAAATAATGATTTGCATGCATTTTATTTGAAAGTTTTGTGTAATAGGCAACATATGGTAGAATATTCATATGTTCATAGTCAAGTTTGTACTCTTGATAAACTATATTGATATCATGTTTGCCTATGGCTGACAGGAGTTTATCCGATGCGATGTGAAATTAGTGCATCATCTGCTACATTGTTGCTGTAAAAGTTCATTGATCTTCTTAATGAGTTCCCTTCTAATACCTGTTTTCTTTTTCTTGTTTTAAATAAAATTAACAATTTACAGTTCAGGAAGCATTGGAAGAAGTTACAAAGGTGAATTTCAGCGTTGGCAACTGTTCCCTAGAATATGCGAAGAAAAACCTGTTTTAGCAAATCAATTTTCTGTAAGTTTAACTCAAAATTCCTGGAAAAAAGAATTGTCAATGCATGTTTTTTACACTTCATTTCATTGGGAAGCTGTGACTAGTTAAATGGAAATTATCCATGTCTAATGGGGGACCTGTAATGAAACAAAATCAACGAGGAGAAATATGTTTGTTTTGCGATCTATGGAACTGTTAGTATTTTGTCCAAGCAATCCTTTGCTAGAAGTCAACATAGAGTTGTTAGTTTTCCTGTGTTTGATAATGTCTAGCCATGCAGAACACAACAGTCATGTTTGTGGCTCTATGTCAGACTGAGTTGTTTTCATTACTGGCTCTCTATCTGCTTGAAATGTCTTAAAACACCAATTTTGCTGAAGGTATTTGGGATAGGGGAAATGTATCTTCTCTAACCTTGAACCTTTAAAGCGAATTGCTTAAGATCGACTCTGGATACCTTTCCTTTCTGTTTCTTGCATTCAGCAAATACTCGATCTTCTCACTTGCACTGTTGCATTTCTTTGCTAGAGGCAATTATAAAAGAAAAATGAATCGCTACCATCATCAATATAACTTGACTTATAAGATAATCCTGTAGCCTCCACAAATGTTTTTCGGTGGTTGTGACTGTATTTTGCTTATCCCGTTTAAATTTTCACTTATTTCTGTTTCCTACTCAATCATCCTCTGGTTGAGGCTGCCCTTAGTCGATGATTTTTGTTGAATTAAGACAAGATATGAATGGGAAATGAAGATGCCACAAATTAATATTCACGAGGCAAATAATTTTTTGGAATTTGTGAACCTTTTTTCATTTGCAAAATGATGTGTGATTTCTTTATTTGAATGCTACTGCATGCAGATTTTTGTTTCGCGCTCAAATGGTAAAAAATATTCCAGTGTACTTTGCTCAAGGAGTCCAGATGTGCTTGAGTAAGTGATTGCATTATTTCCTGATTAGTTTACAACATGAATGTTGTTTCTTATTCAACTCGGAAATCAGTTAATATTGAGCTTGACCTCGATAGAAATACAGACAAAGAAACGAAAAACTGTAAAATATAAACTTACTGAATGTCATCTATGTAATCAGAGAAGCTGCAGGCTCAGGGATTGAATCTTGGGACTGGAATCTGAAGGGAAATAATTCCACATATCATGCTTTATACCCCAGGGCTTGGACTGTATATGAGGGTAATGTACATTTCAAGTTGTATACATATTAAATTATTATGCCTGCCATTTTGGATATACTATCTTATATCTGGATGCCCTCCTCTTTGATTGCAGGCGAACCTGATCCAGAACTCAGGGTTGTTTGTCGTCAAATTTCACCTATTATTCCTCATAATTACAAAGAGAGCAGCTTCCCTGCATCAGTTTTTACCTTCAAGGTTGGAATGCGTCTCTACAAAGTTTGATTCTTCGAGATTCAGTACAGTCTACCCTGTTACTAACAGTGAAATGTTTTTTCCAGCTCTACAATTCTGGGAAGACTTCTGCAGATGTCACCTTGCTTTTCACATGGGCAGTAAGTACTTGCATTTTTTTAACCTTTACACCGATGCTTTTGTATTGTGTGTACTATTTTGTGGCACATTTCTTTGTTTATTTCTTCAAATGAGTGCTAAATATATGTCTCAAGATCCAACAAAGTAGTCTGACAACTGAGAAGCCACCAACACTCATGCAACTTTATTGTTTGTGCCCATTCCAGAATTCTGTTGGAGGGGTTTCTGAATTTTCTGGTCAGCACCTCAACTCAACAAATATGTAAGGCATATGGTGGTTTTTTTTTTTTTTTAAAAAAAAATTATGTTGCTGTAATTTCCAGTATAACTGTTAATATAAGACTGTCATGAATGTTCTTTTATTTTGTGTCTGTGTATAAAGCATGTGGATGTGCATGTAATGCTTGTAACTGACGCTAATCAACAAGATTATTGATTTTCTAGGATGGAGGATGGTGTACATTGTTTACTTCTGAATCACAAGTAAGTTCCTTTCTTTGGAAATTTATATTATTTCGAGATTTGATGGGATTTGTTTGTCAGTTTATGGCATGTGTTGAAATTTTATTGTAATGAACCCATCTTGTTTACTAATACAGGACAGCAAACGGGCATCCCTCGGTATCCTTTGCAATCGCTGCACAAGAGACTCCTGTTGTTCATGTCTCAAAATGTCCTTCCTTCGTGATATCTGGAAACTCACAAGGTGTCACAGCCAAAGAAATGTGGAATGAAGTAAAAGAGGTTGGCAGACTTGTACTTTGTTCATTTTGTGAAAATGTTCTCAAATGCATAATTCTGTGTCTTCTGCTAACAACGCCTACTTAAAATCCCACTGGTTTTTTTATCTTCAAATCGTAATGAGGGGATTCAGGAAAATTACAGCCTTATGTCATACAATATATGGATGTTGTCTGTTCATATTTGCATGTACTTTCACCAGGTTTTAGCTATCTTCTTTCGCAAAAAAATAGCGCTGCTTTCCCGACTAGGAACTAGTTGTTTGTCAAATGTTTCGGGTCCTTTTATATCTACAACTAGCATTTAGTTTCCACTGGGAAAGTGATGATCAGACAAGATATTCTGCTTAATGAGAACTTATATACCAGGTATTTCTTCCCCTGGGCATTAGTTCATGTGGTATAGGGGCTGGTTGTAATCAGGTAGCCTCCGTTTCAAATCTTATTGAATGGAAAAGTCAAGAAGATGATGAGAGTACGTGTTGAAAACCAGTGTGATCGAGAACGGTTGGGGCATTTTGGCTTTCATTACAGCTAGATTTGATTCTCTACAAGTGAATGCATACTTTATTACTGATGGTTTTTCAGGCTTTCTCTAAACACTAACGATTTTCTCATGCTTTCCATTTTCCACACCCCAAATATACCAAAGCTTCTGGAGGATATCCTTCCTTTAAAGAGGAAAGATAACACAATTCCTTATTTTAGCTCTAGTGGTGTATGTGATGATCCAGAAGGAACAACCCTGAGCCTGCTCATTAGTATCGTTTCTGTCATCATTTTCTACCAAACTTGATGTGCATTTTGTGTTTTAATAGCATGGATCCTTCGACAACCTCAACTCACCTGGAAAGCCGGTGCCTTCGGAACCAGGATCATCTATTGGGGCAGCCATTGCAGCGACCTCAACAGTCCCACCAGATGGTGTATGTACAGTTACTTTTTCATTGGCATGGGACTGCCCTGACGTAAAATTTGGGAGTGGAAGGACTTACCACAGGTGGGTTGCCAAATGCTTTGTCTGAAGTGGCCTACAGATTGGAAGGTTATCTGTACACTAAAAAGTTTTCATAAACAGGCGTTACACAAAATTCTATGGTACTCATGGAGATGCTGCTGCAAATATTGCACATGATGCTATTCTAGGTGAATTCCTATCCTGTCATCTTTGATGATACCGCTTTGCTTTAAAAAAAAAAAAAATGCAATCGTGGACCAAAAACATTTTAAACCCAGACTGTGAATTGGAAGTCTGGAGATTGGTTTGACATCTGGCAACCACAATCTTGAATTGGCGAGAAAATAAATTCGTCTGAATTCCCTATTTTGTATGTTTCCTTGGAATACAGAGCATGGCCTTTGGGAGTCAGAGATAGAAGCCTGGCAAAGACCAATTCTTGAAGACAAGAGACTTCCTGAATGGTTAGCTTCAGTGTGCAGTGTTTTCTCATTTCATGTAAACCCAGAACCTGAAGTTATTTCGATGCTTCCTTGCAGGTATCCTGGCACTCTCTTTAATGAGCTCTATTATCTTAATTCAGGAGGGACAATTTGGACAGGTATGTGGATGATGGAGCCTCTTGTCTTGCAGTCCTTCGAGCGTTTATCAATATCTTGAATTTTCAATTTATTGACTAGCTAACGTTGTAATTGCTTGTTTATTTATTTCAGATGGATCCCCTCCATTCCATAGCTTAGCAACTATTGAAGGGAGTAAGTTTTCTCTCGACAGGGCAGGTTCCAACCTGAGCCATCAAGGTGATACTGCTGTTGACATTCTTGGAAGGATGACTTCTGTACTCGAGGAAATCCACACTCCTTTAACAACCAATTCTGCTTTTGGAACTAATTTACTACAAGAAGGAGAAGAGAATGTTGGTCAATTCCTTTATCTGGAAGGGATCGAGTATCACATGTGGAACACCTACGATGTTCACTTTTATGCATCCTTCGCCTTCATTATGCTGTTTCCCAAGCTTCAGCTGAGCATTCAAAGGGACTTTGCGGCAGCAGTTATGATGCATGATCCCAGTATGATGCCACTGCTACAAGATGGGCAGCGTGTCCCCAGAAAGGTTATTGGAGCTGTCCCTCATGACATTGGGATCCATGACCCATGGTTTGAAGTAAATGCCTACAACCTCCACAACACTGATCGCTGGAAAGACTTGAATCCAAAATTCGTTCTCCAGGTTTACAGGGATGTAATTGCCACCGGAGACGAGAAGTTTGCACGAGCTGTTTGGCCATCGGTTTATGTTGCAATGGCTTACATGGACCAGTTTGACAAGGATGGTGATGGGATGATTGAGAACGACGGCTTTCCTGATCAGACATATGATACGTGGTCGTTGTCAGGGGTTAGTGCATATTGTGGTGGGCTATGGGTGGCGGCCTTGCAGGCTGCATCAGCCCTGGCATGGGAAGTAGGAGACAAGGATTCTGCAGAATATTTTTGGTGTAGGTTTCAGAAGGCAAAGATTGTGTATGACACGTTATGGAATGGTTCTTACTTCAATTATGACAACAGCGGTGGTACCAATAGCTCATCCATTCAAGCAGATCAATTGGCCGGACAATGGTGCGTTGCAATTATGCCCTTTTTAGATCATTTTGCATGTAGATTGCTTGCTTGAAGTTTCCAGAGCATTTCACTTGCTTCTGAAAGCAGCAGAAACAGCTCTTATGTGTTCTTTCAAAGGCACAGAAGGCAGACATGAAATTACTTCCATAGATTACTTGCAGGATGAAGATTAGTCCATGCTTGAGAGTTCTAACTTCTCCACCAATTGGTTTTGTTGGCAGGTACGCACGAGCATGCGGACTTTCGCCTATTGTTGACGAGGACAAAGCTCGACGTACACTGGAGAAGATTTATAATTACAATGTCCTGAAGGTGCAGGATGGGAAACGAGGGGCTGTAAATGGGATGCTACCTGATGGAACAGTTGACATGTCAAGCATGCAGTCAAGAGAAATATGGTCCGGAGTCACATACGCAGTTGCTGCAACCATGATCCAGGAAGACCTGACAGACATGGCATTTCATACTGCTAGTGGAGTCTACGAGGCTGTGTGGGCTGAACAAGGACTCGGGTAGGTTCGAGCTCGTTTGTCTATGCGGCCAACCGTCTTTCAAACCGCTGTGCAAAACCACGGTTTGAAACACAACCGGCTGCTTAGACAAACACACATGAAACCCTAAACTTCATGTATAATATAACCCATGGAATGCTGAGTAACAAGAGGCTGATGTTGTGTTGTCTGCTGCAGATATTCCTTTCAAACTCCTGAAGGTTGGAACACCATTGACCAGTATAGATCCTTGTGCTACATGCGGCCTTTGGCCATCTGGGCAATGCAGTGGGCCCTGTCAAGACCGGAGCTTCACCGGCAGGAAATGAAGTTACAAGCCAAGGAAGACTCCGTGCCTGTGCACCATGCTGGCTTCGCCAAAGTTGCTCGTTTTCTCAAGCTGCCTCATGGCGAATCATCTAAAAGCCATTTCCAATCCTTGTTTGAGTATGCTACCAACAAGTTTGGTTACAATTAATCGATCACACACACACACATATAGATTTCAGATTTCAGTTTGATGATTTCATAAATATATCAAATACTTATTTTTATCATAATTATTAATTTCCAGTTTTGACAAATCATGGCAAACGAAACCTTTATTTATGTGTGCGTAAAACACACAATCATGCATTTCATGTAAAGAGAAAAGAAAAGAAAAGCTCAACTCCAAGAAGATAAATACAAACCAAAGTGCGCTAAAGCACGCGATTAAAGAGTAATTAATTTATATTTTATTTATTTACCAAAGAGCCCATCTTGAAGCCTGTCGCAGTCGACCAGATAAGCAAACCCGTAAGCCAGGTTCTTCAACGTGGCCTCGTGCAGCTCCAAATCCGACGTGGCAGTCGCGTCGGTGGAGAAAAACACCCTGAACCCTTTCACAAACGCCTCACGCGCCGTCGTTTCACAGCACAAGTTAGTCATAACACCCGTCACGATAACCTCCTTCACACCCATCTCCACCAGCCGCTCCTGCAACCCCGTGTTCTCGAACGCGCTATAAGTGTTCTTCTCCACCACCTCGTTCTGTCCCGCGAGACGTCGGATCTCTGGCACGAGTTCTGCCTCCACCGTGCCATCAAGAACGAGGTCGTTGTCCCACCACTCCCCAAGCATGCCGTAGTCGGGGGGAGACTTGTGGTTGTGGCGAGTGAAGAGAACAGGGATGGAGGACCGTCTGCAGAGGGCTATGGTAGTAAGAAGTTGAGGTAGGATGGGATTGACCATGGAGGAAAAGTAGTTTTGAACGTCGATGACTAAAAGAAGAGAGGTTTTCGGGTCTGGGTTTCGGCTTCTTGTCTCATATTTCTTGTAAGATGCAGCAGCAGCAGCGGCAGCCATTGAATTATTGAGGAGGAGGAAGAAGGGGTTTTCTCGTAATTATAGGACGAAAGAAAGAGGAGAAAGCATGGAAGCTCTTTCTAGCCCTGGGGCTTTCTGATACGATAAAAAAGAAAAACTTGATCGAGTTTGTTTTTTCACACAAAAGTTTTACTGTTAGAGCCCACAAAATTAAGCCGAAGGTACAAATTAAACACCAACCATCATCGCACAAGTGTTCTTAAACTAAACCCAGTTCTTTATAAGTTTATATTTTCCAAAACAGTATCGTTTTAACATGAAAATAAAATAAAATTTAAACCTGGATTCATCAACTCAACCTGAGCTTGCTTCAGGCTGGATTATGTGTGGGGTCTGATTTTATAACTATTTCTGCAAAGATATATTTAATTAAAATTTATCATCAGAAAATAAGAATTATATTACCCACAATATACCACCATGAATCAAAATCTGAATTCTTTAGCCATCTTACAGTACAAGTAAACGAAAGCAATCCTCACCCCATCTGCTGCATTTCATTTTCATTATCAAATTAAGAAAGCAGCATTCAATTTGTACGAAGAAGAAGGATCCGCGGCCATTACTCAAACTGCCAAATCAAGCCCTCAAATTCTCTGCTAGCAACCTTTTCTCCTCCTCTAACACCAGTAACTTGTAGCATACCTGTTCCTCAAAGTGTGCAGGCTGTGTCTGAGCACTCAGAAACCTTCGGATGGAAGCGTTAATTGATTTCGAAGGCCCAGCTGCAGGCATCCCCGCGAAGAAATGGCTTCTCAAGTATGGTAGAGCCAAGAGAGTGCGTATAAAGACATACATGTTGGTAACATGTCTGTCAGATGCAAGGTGCATGTTTCGTTCTAGGCATATCTCCTTAGCGATTGCTTCTTTCAGACACATATTCTGGTCTGATAAAAAAAAAAAGAAATTGTTTTTTTATTAATTATATAAGTTTTTTTCTTGTTGTTGTTTTGGATGACTAAAATTTGAACTCGAATTGAAAACAATATATGCTAATGGAAAATAAATAAGTCAGATGTATATATTGTCTGAATAATTACTTGAGAAGAAGAAGAAATAGTTAAGCAAGTCTTGAAATTAAACGTGTATAGATTAGAGTATAAATGAGTAGAGAGATTTGAAATTAAATTTTTTATATTTGCAAAAAAAATCTCAATATTATATTGAAACTTAATATCATATGTATACATTTTATTCACATAATAAAAGAAAAATCAGCATGGTTTTGAGAGTTTTTTTTTTTTCTCAATTTCAAATAAAATAAAATAATAATTAATTTTCTATACAATTGTTTAGTTGTTTGAGGTTTATTTCGATTGTTTTATACCTGTTTTTAAAATATATTTAAAATTATTTTTTATTTGAAAAATATTAAATATATATTTTTTAAACTGTTTTTTGTGATTTTTAACTTTTACTTTTTATAATTATTGATTAATTAATTCAGTCATGATTAGTCCTAGCTTTTCAAAATTAAAATATTATAGGAATCTTCATTGTACAATATTATATGATTTCATTAATTTTGGATAATTGGCATGCTAATGCTAATTAATATGAAGAAAAATCACATGGGCTTGGGCATGATTTCACCACAGGGCACTAATCATGACCCAATAAAAAACAATAAATAAAATTAAATGTTGCAAATCATATAGCATCTTGGAGGATATATAATACAAATCTTACAATAACTATAACATATTATTAATAAATAAAACAATAAAAAAATATTTTTTTTATTAATATAAATATTCGAACTAATTTGCATGTATCTCGATTAATCTCACAAATTCTAAAGTTAATAATAATATAAACCTCTAATGAGTATAAGGTTTATTGAATTCAAACTAATAATTTTTAAAAAGTAATTTTAGAGTTGATTAATTAAATTATATTTTTTTAAAGTTAAAAAAAGTAATTTAAAAGTTGATTGATAAAGATTTTTATCAATTTTCTTTTAATAGTAGGATACATTGTAATTTTTAAGATATAAATTTATTTTTACTATTAGTATATTAATATTATTAAAAAATATTTTTTTAAAAATTAATTTAATATATTTTCAATGCACTCTCTCCTTTTCAAGAATAACTTAATTTAAGTTGGAGAACTAACTTAGTGTAAGTTACACACCTCCCCACTCTCCCTACATTCTCTCCTCCCTCTCTAGCATGTCCGTGTTCTTGCCTTTTCCACAATCCGTGTCTCTCACCAAGTACTCTCTCTGCTCCTGTGTCCTACCTTGCTTTGGCTTAACAATTATGGTGTCGTTCGTGGAAGGAAGTTGTTACGGAGTTTGACAAAATGTTTGTTTTTTTGGTGGATTTTGGCTTCTTTTTGCCTTTTCTGCTTTACTTTCTCTCATCAACTTTCCTCGAGACCCTTAGCTTTACCCAACTACAGAGCTCTTCTTTTTCATGTTCATTTTCATTTATCACCAAGAAATAAAAATAGGGTCTCCTCCTTTTCTTTCCATCTTTTCTGGGGCATCTTCTCTTTCTGACACCGCGCTGCTTCTCATTTTTGTTCCAGCAAAATGAAGGCTCTTAACTGTGTAAGCTCACTCTTTCTCTCACATGCATAGTCTGGTGGGTTTTGGGATGATTTCTGTGATCATTTTCCTTTTCTTTTTCGTTTAAATTATTGAGCTTTAGTGGTTGTGAACTTGACTTGTTGCATTTTTTCTCTCTTCCTCTCTCTCTAAATATATCGTTTTATACGTCTATGTTTGTTTAAATGGGAAAGTATGACTTTTTCATGTCTTTTCTTTCCCTTCTGTTTGATTGCCGAGGAAGAACCAGAGGAGCTTTCAAACTTTTGGGTCTCATCCTATGTGTTTGTTTATGTTCTCTAGACTTAAAAATTGTTACTTTAGTTTGTGTTTGCATGAGAAACGTTCATCTTAGGATCCCTTGGAAAACGTTTCAAATTTTTATTCTCTTTTTGAAATGAAATTGAGCTTTCAAGTTCAAATTTTATTTTATTGGCTTTCCAAATAATAATAATAATAAAACAAGACCTTGCTTTTATAGCCATAATTGAAGAGGTTTTGCTGGCAATCCTCTCCATCGTGGAAGGAGTGGATGCTTGGATTCGAACATTTACTTCACAGGAATTGTAATCTCATGAAGAGCTTTAAAGTGTTCGTTCATATGTTCAATTGTCTAAACTTTGTGCCATAACTGACTCGTGCGACAATTTCAAAATTTGACCAAAAGTCGTGGCCTTTAGCTGCTCAGTTTTCATCAGAGAGAATTGAAATGATGATATTTGCAATACGGGTTTAAACTTTGGAAATCAGTTCTTTTCTACTTTGTCAAGATGAAGTTGTCTGTGACCTGTTTCTTACTTTCACCACCTGACCGTTTGTTTTACTTGGTAATAGTTCAAGATATGATTTTTTTTTCCAACAGTGAATTCTTTGTTAATATTTCATGAGTGGTTGGTCTATGTCTTGAGGATGGCTTTCTGAACGCTTTAAGTTGTTGATTGTTTGGTTATGAAGGAGGGCTTTTCTTTTCTTTCTACTTTCTATTTTCCGGCGGTGGCAAAATATCATGGGAGATATTCTGAGGTCACCAGAACCTCAAGATGTTTCTATTGATTGTTTTGTGACAAGTAGTCTCAATCAGTACTGATTCTATTGATTTTTATATTTGGATGCTGATGTTATCCAGCGGGTATGGTTAAAGCAGTCAATTTTGTTTTGTTTTACTTTATCATAATTATGGTGGGATAAATGGAAATGGATGGATGACCCTGTTGTTTGGAAATTGAAACATCTTTTCTTTGACCTTTTGTCTGGTTGCTGAGAAAAAGAGGAGATGCAGAGAGAGTTAAAAATTTTGGTTTCTCAGGTTTGTTATTTGTGATTTAAATGTGGATTTTTTATTAGAGTGTTACTTTCTCTCTCTTATATTATGGTTGAGTGGAGAACATTTCAAGTTAGAGTTTCTATTGCTGTAGAACTTCATTTTTTTTTTTGTTTCTTTACCTTAGTTTTAGCCAAAGTTGTTGCCGTTTATTATATTAAAAAGAAAAGGTAAGAGGTCATTGTTTTCAAATTGTCTTGGTGCTTGAATTGGGACTTATATTTTAATGATTGCACATAGGACTTGTTGTCTTTATTGAAGTTTAAAGAGTTATGTGTTCAATTCTCTAAACTTTTTCTATAACTGATTGTGAGACAATTTCAAATCTTGACAGAGATAATTTGTTTAGCTATTCAGTTTCTGACAGAAATGGTTGAGGAATAAACCACAACAGTAATATCTGCAATGCTACGGTTACGGGTGCAGTGTCTAGAAATTAAGCCACTGATTTAGAGTTTAGAACCACTGTTTCTCATTTGTTGCTAAAATGTTTGGCTGATGATGTGAAATTACATGTGATGTTTTCCTCAGACAAACTAAGTTTTGGATTTGGAGTTATATGTCCTACTTGACATCAGCCCAAGATGTGATTTTTATTTTTCTGTCTGTGAATTACTTCATTATATATTTCAGTGTTGGGAGTCAATAACTTGATGACTGCTTTCTTAAGTTGTCGGATATCTAGGTTTTATGTGGACTTTTTTTTCCCCCGGGTCATGACCATATACCATGAGAGATACATGGAGGTCACTCAAACCTCAATATGATTTTGGTTGGTCTTGCTTCTTAATATTAAAGCTGACTTGCTAGAATTTTGAGGATTGTATTGTTAGACTGTCCTCTGAGAAGCATATTGGTGAATGCATCAAACATGCCTGGAAGAGTGCTCATGATTATCAGACTTATAGAACTTCTTTTTTCATCAACTGAATCTTTGTTTTATGCACTTCTTTTCCTTTGCATGGACATTTACAGCCCTGCTCCCATGAAACAAAATGAGATTATAAGTTTTCATGTTTTCATGTTCCATTACCTTCTCAGGCTTCTGCACCACCAGATCCTAAGAAAGGATCATGCCTCTGCAGTCTCCTCATTGCAGTTTCTATGATATGTAGCATTTACTTTGTTGGTTCTGCATTTGTTGGGAAGCAGTACAAGGAAGTAAGTATCTCTTATGGTGGTGTTTTGTTAAAATTTACTTTTGTGAAATGATGGTGGCATGATCTTTTAAGAAGATTTTAATATTCTAGGGCAGAGCCTGAATGAGGTTTATTTACAAATAGAAGAATGATTTTATGTTAGCTTTGTTCTTGAAATTTTAAGGGCCTTTTCTTCTGAGTTTCTACCTTCTTTTCGTCACATACAAAGTCACTATTCAATTGATTCTTTTTAGAAGTTGATATTGATTAGTGCTTTTAGTTAAGGCAGTCAATTTCTACATGACAGACTGTCCTTTAAATGAAGAGATAAAATTACGTAATGAAGAATGAAATGTTGGGATGAACAGAAACACTGGAAAATTAACCAAGGGGGATTTTCTGGTTTTCTTGTCAATTTTTGTTTCTTTCATTTAATATGAAAGTTACTGGAAAATTAAGCAAGGGGTGTTTTCTGGGTATTTTAGCAATTGTTGTCTAGTTTATTTGAATTGGAAAGTTACTGCCATGAGGTTCAGAATTAATGGTGTTATGTACATTGAAAGCACCTGGGATATATGATTTTGGTATCGGAAAATCCAGGCTTGAACTGTGATCTTAAAATGAAATTGTATCTGGTCCATTAGCAGACTAATGTAGTGTGGTGTGTCTGCTCTAGTTGGAGACTAACCAAGCTGTTATAGACATAAAAGATTCAAGTGATTGAAATTTTACTAGCCTGTCCTTGATTTGTTTTGAATGTGTCAAATTTTTAGATGATCTAAAACATACTTACAAGATGATCTTCTACTGGTATTCATCCATGCAGAGATTGAATGCATGGAAATTGATTGAGGCGATGCAGAAATCTGATGAATGCAAGGTTTGTCTCTTTTAGAAAAAGTTTGAAATGAAAAGACATTTTAAAGATCTTAAAGTGGTTCATCAAGACTTGAATTTCTTTATGATTTCTATCTTTTTTCTGCTCAGGATCATTGCAGGCCTTCTGGAAGTGTGGCATTGCCTCAAGGCATAGTTAACGAGAAATCTAACTATAAAATGCAGCCTTTATGGGGCTCTTCTTTGAACGATGTAAGTAAATTCCATTCTGATGCTCTTTATATTTGAGAAGGAACATTAGGTTCATCAGAATGGTTAGTGGGTGCAAGGAACCTCATCTTCATCAAAGTCTTTAAGCGCTGCAGGTCATTTATATGATAGTTTTCTAGCTCATAGCAATTACATTTGCATCACATTACTCAGAAGGGTAATGGTGTTGTTCCTTTACATGTGAAGCGTGATTTGGTAGACATTGAAGATCTAACATCGCATCATAGACCAGGGATAGGATAACATGAACTATTCTAAATTTTATTAGTACACTGCAAAAACAAGCAATATGCTCCGTGTTGACTTATACTATCTTAAACCATAGTTAATTGTTTTTTTTTCCCTTAAAAAAAGGGTTAGTCTGCTCTTTCAGACAAGATTTGACACATGAACTTGAGTACATACGTCATTCAAATATGAGGATATGGTCTTCATTAGATTGATTTGGAAATGTAGTCTTTGAGTTAATTTGTAAAGCGCTTGTAGATTTAAAATCCAAATGAGTATTTTCTTCTAGCAGTCCAGAACTAGACAGAATCAACTTTCAGAAATGGTTTCTTGTATTCCCTGATGGAAACCTTTCTCATCTTTCCTTATCGAGTATGGCATTGTTTTTTCCAGGACAATCCACAACCTTCAGCGAGCTTGCTAGCAATTGCAGTTGGAATAAAGCAAAAGGAAATAGTGGACCGAATTGTTACAAAGGTGGCTGCCAATCTTGATATATTGCTGGTGTTCAAATATTTAGTGCATATTTGTACTTGATATATATATATTTTTCCTGCAGTTTCCTTTAAGTGATTTTGTTGTGATGCTTTTTCATTATGATGGTGTTGTGGACAAATGGAGAGATTTATCATGGAGTGACAGTGCCATCCATGTATCTGCAGTAAATCAAACAAAATGGTAAGCTTGATTCATCCCAAATTGATGTTTCCTTGAATCACAAATGGAATTGGTCATGTGCACACAGATTGGCACATATATGTTTATATGCATTTGCAGGACACACTGCCATGCATTTGTTCATGTTGATGTGCACATGTCTATTTAAGTATTGTTTATACCATCTCATATCATCCATCCTTAGATGAACAGTTACTTTGATTGCACAGGTGGTTTGCCAAGCGTTTCTTGCATCCTGATATAGTTGCTGAATACAATTATATATTTCTTTGGGATGAAGACCTTGGAGTTGAGAATTTTAATCCAAGACGGTAAGCATTCTTGGAAATGAAAAGTGGTACTGTGTCTCCATTTTGTTTCCTAAAAAGGGTATCCCAATGTTTACTAACTACTACTTGGATGGCCATCTTCTATGGTCATGGTGCCCATGCTTTTTAACATACAAGTAAAATATTCACATCTAGTGAAATTCTCAAAAACAGTGAAAGCTCCTTGTCTGAATGTGTCTTTCCTGTCGCGCATGTTATTTTCTTGTTGTAATGGAAAAGGAGTCTTTTCACTACTGAATGCCCTTGCTGACTTAGGTCAAACAAGTTAAACATCTTAAATACCAAGTGATATAAGCTGACGAGCACTTCTATTTTCTTCTTTTCCTTTTTGAATAGGACTACAAGTGGTTTTGTGGATTGTGATTTCATGAAAAGTATCGCACATGTTGAATTCATTGCAGATATCTGTCAATTGTTAAAGAGGAGGGACTAGAAGTATCACAGCCAGCACTTGATCCTGCTAGATCTACCATTCATAATCCAATTACTACACGTACAAGGAACTCCAGGGCGCACAGGTTTGTGTAAATTAGAATAAATTCCTTTCTGGAATGATTTAAATGGTTGCACTGATCATTCTAGCTACTGTATGCCATCAAATTCTGTCGAGCAGATGAAGAGCATTGCAATGGAGTTTACTTGGATACAAACATTTTAATAAAATTCTTCTTGGCATCTTTGTTTGTGAAGAGCGTTTATTGTTACTATCCAAGACCTTCAAGCACACTCAAAGCTGAAATTACTAAGAATGTAAAAGTATTACCATATGAATCAAACACAAATTTTGCTTGAATCAATCCAATTCTGTTTCAGCTACCTACTTTTCTAGGTTATCCAGTAATCAACCATTGTGAATTTGTGGTAATGAAGGTGACTCTTAAGATGTGAAGTAATTCTTCTCTTAAAAATTTCCTCCTCCTGTTTGGGCTGTTCTTTTCCCTGGTCAGATTGTTTTAAATAACTGGAATATCTGTAAAGGTGCAGTCATTTAATCTTCTAATGCTTACTTCTACCTGTCTATGATAATTCAAAATAATAGGTCCAAGGCTCTTTAAGGTTTATGAGCATGCCAACACTGAAAATTATTCCAGGGTGTTGTAGGAATTAGAGAATCATCATAATCTGTCTGGCTCAGCTTCATCATGCAGACTGACAATTCTGACTCCATTGTGCTTTTAGCAATGAAGTCTATTTTCTTCGCATTGTGATGGCTTTATGTATGTATGCATCATGAATCCATAGGATATTTATCAAAGGAGGGAGCCTCGGCTTCTAGAAGAGAAGTCCTTGTAATCTGTGGTTGTTATTATTGTACTGTATGATTGTCCAGTATAGATGCTTTTCATTTCAGGAAATTAGTTGTGGATGGTGGATAGACTTCTATCTTAACTCTTTTAGGTTGATTTTTCAACAGGAAAATATTGAAGCTCAAAGGCAAAGGAAGGTGTTATAACAATAGCACTTTGCCTCCGTGCACAGGGTAAATCTTAAATAATGACCATCTCTGTAGTTTGTAATTGCAATATCATTATAATTGTGAATTTTGCTGCAGAAGAGTAGCCTTTTTGTTGGAAAAAGATTTTTTTAATTGAACAAGTACACTGTTTATGTTGCAAAAAAAAAAAAAAAAAAAAAAAATTCTTTCTATGCAGATGGGTGGAAATGATGGCACCTGTCTTCTCAAAGGCAGCTTGGCGATGTACATGGTACATGATCCAGGTATCAAACCCTTGAATGATTGAATCTTTTCCATATCATGACAATGATGGGTGTGTTTGTGGCACTCAACCAAATTGTGAACTTCAGTAGTTAACAACCCACAACAAATTGAAATCTTGACCACTTTGTCTCAGTAAGAAGAGGTATATTGCTAATTAGATTGAATGGATCCAAATAGAAGGATGGTGTTCTTTATTTCTTAATCATTATGTTAGAGTGGAGTGCTTGCCCTTTAAATTTACATCCCTTACTTGGCTTGGCTGTGGAATTAATCACAATTTACTTTTGTGCTTTACAGATCAAGTAGTACCTAGCTGCTCCATCATCTCTAATTTGCTTTTTAATCTTTGCAGAATGACTTGATTCATGCGTGGGGCCTGGATAGAAAACTTGGTCATTGTGCACAAGTAACCCTTTAATTTCTATTCATTTTGTGATTCCCTTGGTTTTACTGCTTGTCAAAAAAAAAAAAAAAAGGATCTTTGTGTTTGGCTACGGTAGTGATGTTTCTAGTTCTTAGGGTGACTGGACAAAAAATGTTGGCGTGGTTGATGCTGAGTATGTAGTTCATCTTGGTCTTTCGACCCTCGGCGTCTTCAATGGAAGTGAGGCAAGTATTTCTTGTATTCCTTATGATAGCATAATTGTAGGAGTGGGATGCTATAACTGCTTATTTTTTCTTCTTCTTCTCTTCGTTCTTGGATTAATTAGCAAAGGCTAGTCTAGTCTTACAAACTCTTGTGGCTTGCCTGTTGCTGCCTGTATTAGTTAGACCTTTGTGTGGTTTAAAGCCTCCTTTGATGCCATGCTTTGGTGTGTTGTAATGTTGGTACATGAAATTATATTACACGAAACAAACATCATCGAATTCATCCAAAACAAGATTATAAATATTACATGAATAAAACATAATAGCAATCACCAGTTCGATAGGCTGGATAATCTGCTGCAATGATTTTGAACAAACCAGGATTTTCTATTGCACTGTACTATGAAGTTCATACTGTTAAATTGTGATGCCCAGGTTCATTTTTCTTACAAGTAATGCCCAAATTCATTTTTCTTGCAAATACTAATTTGGAAACACAGTAGCTTAATGGAGTTATCTGAACTTTCTGTAATGACACACCAGGATCTTTGCCAGCAAATAATGGCTGTTCATGTCTTGTATATTGCAGGTACTACCGTCTGAGTCCAAGGAAGTTGATAAAAGACCCCAAGTATGCTGTTTTTTTTTTTGCCTTGTTTTATTTAGTAGATTCGGTTTCTTTTTGTTCAAATGAACTGCAGATCTTGCAAACTTAACTCTTCTCCTCAATCTCTGTACTCATTATATACTTTACTTACCTTCAACCATTTTGCTTAGTGTGCTGTTGTGTTGTGCAGGTGAGGACACAGTCATATGTTGAGATGAACATCTTCCACAAGAGATGGGAAGATGCAGTGAATGAGGACAGATGTTGGGTTGATCCATATCAACAGTTTGCCAACCAAACCAGATACTGAACTGTGTTTATCAAGTGAATGTTAATGCTGACGCATTTTCTTGGTGACGCTAGAAGATCTCTAAACAGCCAGGTCTCAGGCGTGATCGATGATGATCGGAAGAAACGGGGCGAATGTTTCGCAAGCCAGCATTGAAAGAGATTATTGCAATGTTATGATTCTTTGGTCTTTATCTTCCCCAGCTAGAAAAGAAATGGGAGATACACCCATTGTATCAGTAGCTGGTTTCCATAGATAGGGGTCTGATTCCTTAAATGGTGTAAATACAATTGGTTTTGGAGATTCTTACAGATTTGGTTTTGAAAGGAGTGGTTCTGGACATCTTTCTTGATGTATCTTGAGAATAATTTTTGATTTATTGAAATCTGTCTTCTTATTATTCAAGCTTCTGTTCATCAATGATCAAACATCTTTCTTGATGTATTCTTTTTACAGCTAGATTTTATGGGAAAATAAAAAAATTTACCTCACGACATTTGAGTGTTTGAAATAAAAAATATTAAATTAATACTTATTTAAGATTTTTTTTTTTATAATTTTAATATTCTAATATTAAAGATAAAAAAATTATTTTAATATATTTTAAATAAAATAATATTAAAATAAACGAATTATTTATCAGCTATTTCGGATTAGCTTTTTAAGGTTTGTAGTTATGTTGTAATATAATTATTTAGGGGAAAATAACAATAAAAAGCTCAAATATTAGTGTGTGTGTGTATTAGAACAACAACCAAACACAGCCTAAATGACACCGTAAGCTGTTTCATTTCCAAGGGTTGATGTTAAATCCTCACTACAGGGTTTAAGCCTTAAACCCTCTTCTCCTCTGCTTCGCACCCCCTCTCCCTAGTCTCTGCCACCAGTGACTCATCACCACCACCACTTCCTCCTTCAAAAACACTAAAAGATGTCCCTCTATCTCCTCCTCCTCCTCCGTCGCTCCTCCGCTACTTTAACAATCAACAATCACCCTCTAATCCGTGCTCTTCACCACCTCAGTCTTTCTCCCCTCGATCATACCCCAAACCTTAGCCCTCCAATCTCGACTTCCCCACTCCTTCCACCGTCCCGCACACTCGCCTTCTCCTCCGCCGAAGAAGCCGCAGCAGATCGTAGGAAAAGAAGGCGTCGTCTCCGAATCGACCCTCCATTCCAAGCAATGCAAAGCAACCCTCCCCCTCCCCCTCCTGACCCCAACGCTCCTCGCCTCCCTGACTCCACAAACGCATTAACTGGCCATCGCCTTAACCTCCACAATCGGGTCCAATCCCTAATCCGCGCTTATGATCTCGACACTGCTTCCCTTGTCGCTCGCAATTCTATTTATTCCCGAACTCGCCCCACTGTTTTTACTTGCAATGCCATCATAGCTGCTATGTATCGCGCGAAAAGGTACATTCTTTGATACAGACTAAGCTAAATTATATATTGTGGGCGTTTCTGTTTTCTGCGAGTTATTGTTGTGAATGTAATTTGTGATGTTTAATGATTGTATTGTGATTGATATGCAGATATGATGATGCAGTTTCGCTAATTAAATTCTTTTTTGAAAAACATAATATAGTGCCTAATGTTGTTTCTTATAATAATTTGATCAATGCGCATTGTGATGAGGGAAAAGTTGATTTGGGGCTTGAGATTTATAGGCGTATAATTGAGACAGCTCTGTTTTCACCGTCGGCAGTGACCTATAGGCATTTGACTAAAGGGTTGATTGATGCTGGGAGGATTGAGGATGCCGTTGCTTTGTTGAGGGAGATGTTGGCTAAAGGGCATGGTGCAGATTCGCTAGTTTACAATAATGTTATCAAAGGGTTTTTGGAGTTGGGGAACTTGGAGAAGGCTAATGAGTTTTTTGATGAGTTGAAAGAGAGGTGCTTGGTTTATGATGGAGTGATTAATGCCACGTTTATGGATTGGTGGTTTAAGCAAGGGAAGGATAAGGAGGCTATGGGAAGTTACAAGTCGTGGCAGGATAAAAATTTTAAGGTGGTGCCTGCTACTTGTAATACCATTTTGGAGGTTTTGGTTAGATATGGGAAGACAGAGGCTGCTTGTGCTTTGTTTGAGCATATGCTGGATAATCATACCCCACCGACTCACCAAGCCGTAAACTCTGATACTTTTAATATAATAGTGAATGAGTGCTTCAAGGAAGCAGGGTTTGAGGAGGCAATTCATACGTTTAAAAAGGTGGGGGCAAAGTCAGGGTCTAAGCCTTTTCAAATGGATGTTGCGGGGTACAACAATATTATCGCAAGATTTTGCGAGAATGGGATGATGGAGCACGCAGAGGAGTTTTTTGCAGCATTGTTGGCCAAGTGCTTGACCCCTGATGTCGTGACTTTTAGGACTTTAATTGATGCATATTTAAAGAGGGAAGAGATTGATGATGTTTTGAGAACGCTCAATAAAATGGCAGATGCTGGTTTGAGAGTTGTGGCAAGCTTTGGGACTAGGGTATTTGGTGAGTTGATTAAGAATGGCAAGGAAGTGGAGTCTGCAGAGATTTTGACCAAAATGGGAAACAAAGATCCTAAACCAGACTCCTCAATCTATGATGTTGTGGTTCGAGGGCTTTGTAGTGCTGGTGAATTAGATGCAAGCAAGGATATGCTGGACCAAATGATTAAATACGGTGTTGGTATTCCACCTGCATTGAAGGAATTCTTAATTGAGGTTTTTGGAAATGCTGGACGGGCTAGTGAGATTAAGAGTGTTTTGGATGAAAGTAAGTGGATTAACATTTCAAGACCTGCTTATGCAAGACAGCCTCGAAGCCAACATGAAACTGCTCAAATGGCAAGCGGGCAGCCATTAGGGCCTTCGCCAATGATGGGAAGATCAGTTTCAAGTGAACCTCAGATTGCAAGACCACAGTCCTTTGATGTCCATCCAATGTCAAGACAAACAGAATTAGGATCTCCTCAGATGACAGGGCAGCTATCACTAGAATCTCATGATAGGCAACAGCCATCAGAATTCCTTAATATGGATCAAAAACATACATTGAGACCTTATCAAGGTAGTGGTTATCCAATCGAAGCTTTAAATGTTATTTTGCGTTCTACTTTATTCTGTTTTTCTTCAAATGTTTATAATAATTAACTTTTTAAAGTTGTAATTCTTTTGTTTTCTTTAAATCTCATTGAATCCTGTTCATTCTGTTTCTTTAATCATTGATACGGGCAACTACAATGGCAGGGCAACAATCTTCATGGTCTTCTCAACATGAACCTACTCAAATGGCAAGTGGACAGCCATTAGGGCCTTCTCCAATGACACGAAGATCAGTTTCAAGTGAACCTCAGATTGCAAGATCAGAGTCTTTTGGTGTCCATCCAATGTCAGGACAGACACAATTAGGATCTCCTCAGATGATAGGGCAGCCGTCACGAGGATCTCATAATAGGCAACAGCCATCAGAATTCCATAATATGGATCAGAAACATCCATCAGGATTCCATAATATGGATCAGCAACATCCATTGAGACCTTATCAAGGTAGTGATTATTCAATCAAAGCTTTACTTCAATGATCAGTTGTTTTTTTACTACAAGGGATGAATCTTTTTTTATCACGTGTGTGTGTGTGTATGTGTTTTACGTTATTCTGTTTTTCTTTAAATGCTTATAATAATCAACTTTTTTAAAGTTGTAATTCTTTTGTTTTCTTTAAATCTCATTGAATCCTGTTCATTCTGTTTCTTTAATAATTGATTTGGGCAACTACAATGGCAGGGCAACAATCTTCATGGTCTTCTCAACATGAACCTGCTCAAATGGCAAGTGGGCAGCCATTAGGGCCTTCTCCAATGACACGAAGATCAGTTTCAAGTGAACCTCAGATTGCAAGATCACAGTCCTTTGGTGTCCATCCAATGTCAGGACAGACACAATTAGGATCTCCTCAGATGACAGGGCAGCCATCACCAGGATCTCATAATAGGCAACAGCCATCAGAATTCCATAATATGGATAAGAAACTTCTATCAGGATTACATAATATGGATCAGCAACATCCATTGAGACCTTATCAAGGTAATGGTTATCCAATCAAAGCCTTAACTTCTATGATCAGGTTGTTATTTTTTTGTTATTTTACTACAAGCAGTGAATCTTTTTTATCGTATGTGTATATATATAGGCTTTCTACTTTATTCTGATTTTCTTTAAATGTTTATAATAATTAATTTTTTAAAAATTGTAACTCTTTTGTTTTCTTTCAATCTCATCGAATCTTGTTCATTCTGTTTCTTTAATCATTGATATGGGCAGATACAACAGCAGGACAACAATCTTCATGGTCTTCTCAACATGAACCTGCTCAAATGGCAAGTGGGCAGCCATTAGGACCTTCTCCGATGACAGGAAGATCAGTTTCAAGTGAACCTCAGATTGCCAGATCACAGTCTTTTGGTGTCCATCCATTGTCAGGTCAGACACAATTAGGATCTCCTCAGATGACAGGGCAGCTGTCACTAGGATCTCATAATAGGCAACAGCCATCAGAATTCCCTAATATGGATCAGAAACATCCATTGGGATTACATAATATGGATCCTCCGATGACAGGAAGATCAGTTTCAAGTGAATCTCAGATTGCCAGATCACAGTCCTTTGGTGTCCATCCAATGTCAAGACAAGCACATTTAGGATCTCCTCAGATGACAGGGCAACCGTCACTACTAGGATCTCATAATAGGGAACATCCATCAGAATTCCATAACATGGACCAGATACATCCATCGGGATTACATGATATGGATCGGCAACCTCCATTAAGACCTTATCAAGGTAGTGATTATCCAATTGAAGCTTTATCTTCTATGAATCTACTTCATTCTGTTTTTCTTTAAATGTTTATAATAATAACTTTTTTTAAGTTGTAATTCTTTTGTCTTCTTTAAATCTCATTGAATCGTGTTCATTCTGTTCTTTAATCATTGATATGGGCAACTACAATGACAGGGCAACAATCTACATGGTCATCCCAAACAATAGGCCAGCAGCCATCACGGTCATTTCAAGCAGCCAGCCAGCATCCGTCACGGTCTTCTCAAGCAGCAGGCCAGCATCCGTCATGGTATTCTCAGACAGGACAGCATCCGTTATGGTCGTCTAAAACTGGACAGCAGCCGTCATGGTCCTCTCAAACAGGAGAGCAGCAGCCGTCATGGTCCTCTCAAAGTAGGGGACAGCAGGCATCATGGTCATTTCAAGCAGCAGGCCAGCATCCGTCATGGTCTTCTCAGACAGGACAGCATCCATCATGGTCCTCTCACACAGGAGAGCAGCAGCCATCATGGTCCTCTCAAAGTAGGGTACAGCAGGCATCATGGTCTCGTAATATGGAACAGCAGCCATCAGGAACCTCGCATGTGATTGAACGCCATCCAAATGAATCTCCAGAGATGTCAGGACAGGTACCATTTGAATCCTCAAAGAATGGAGGTCAATATTCTTATGGATCACCTTCGGTGGTCAGACACCATCCTGTAGGATCCTCTCAGATCGTTGGACAACACGAATGGCAAGACAACCAGCAGCTGGTAACTGCTTGAATCCTTGCTATGCAATCCTCTTTGCTCATTGTTCTATTTTGGTTCTGACAGAAAATTCTAAACCATTGTTGTTGCTGAGTAGATTTTGCTCATTTGAGGGAAAGGTATACCTCCCTTATTTGTACCAAGATCCTTTGACAAGACCCTGGAAAAGGATTTAGTAGTTCAATTGATACTTTTAGATGGCCCCCCTCTAGCGTCAATTATCCATCTGAAAAGGAATTACAGATGGATTTGATTTTCCTTCGTGTGCTTCTCTAACAAAATCAAAACTTCCCAAAAAGTAATTATCTCAAAATTATGTACAAATAGCAAGATAAGCAGTTAAAACATTGAACTAGTTCATTTCAGTACATTTTTTTTTTTTTAATGTACTCTTACATTTGGTTCATTTATCTCTGTCATTTGATTTTCATTGACCATGTCTATAAATATCGCATACAGAATGGTGTATCTACATTTGTTTTTTTCTGTAGAATTGTTATATAATTCAACATTCACTTCAGAATCTGGAAGTTTAGATGTGCATGTTTAGATTCATTTAGGTGTTGTGGAAAGAAACTTTATAAATTGGCTGAGCTGTTCTTTTGAGTTTCCTGGACATGTAGATTGTATTCCCATACTCTCCTAATATTTGGTTATTGTTATTGTTCTGTACCAGCCAAATGGACTTCCAGACATGGCTGGTGAGTATCCGTCAGCAGCCCTTGAATGGCAACACAGCCACCGGCAGGCAGCAGCATGACTCACGGGCATTAAATGACTTGATAAAATGCCTGTTTCTCTCAGGTTTTGATTCTCTGGTTTGTAGTTTCACTTGCAAGCATAAATGGTAGAAGGGCCACTGTTAGTCTAGGAAATGGTTAATGCATCAGTATTGTAAGATGAACAATTCTTCATATTTATTTTCATATTTATAAAGATGTCCCATTGATTTGTAAATGTTAGCGCATTTGTCTTTCCATGTAAATCTGCTGGACCAACGTAAATTTTTAGGTCATTTGTGTGACCACTGATGATACCAAAGAATTTTGAACCCATTTCATTAATTTATGAAATCGTGCATTTTTCTTATTCTGGTTTCTTACAGCTGTATGTGGGATCATTGGAACAAGATTGAGAAACAAAATCAGTACTGCATGACCTCTGCGGCCATTTTAAGCGAGGGCTCCAAAGCACCTGGAGCAAACTTCCGAGCGAAGAGGCAACAAAGAAATATAATCTCTGAGCTGTAAGAACATGGTGCCCCATGATTCCTGATAGAGTTCATCAAACCAAGGTTATCAATTCCGTTTCGGTAGGTGTTTTATTTTTTCAATTAAAATGGAATGTTTCAGCTTCAAAGTGTTTCGGCGTACTATTTCGGGGTTGTACTTTATATATATATATATTCAACAAATATAATTCAAATTCAAGATAAATTAATTATAAATTATGCAATACAAACACAATGCCAAACAAATATAATTTTAAAATTTAAAATTTTTCTAAATAGTTAATATTAAATAGATCTTTAATTTAAAATAATTCAACTTAAACAAAATATCAAAATATTATGAAAGTAAAATGTTTTAACAAAAACATTGTTAAAACATTTTAAATATAAAGTTAGGTTAATGTTATTAAGTGGCCAATGGAATGTAAAACATCTTTTATTTTGCTCAAATTCTTACAAAGTATAAATATGAAAAAAAACAACATAAATATAAATCATATATATTAGTGATAAATCTAATTTTAAAAAATTAATATCATTGTTAATGAAAACAGTAATAATAATTTTCAATATTATTATTAATATCATTGCTATTGAAAATAGTAATGAAAAAAAGCTTTTTATAATCAGGTGGTTTAATTAATGAAATTGAGTAAGGTTCAATTTGATTTAATGACTTTTTAAGAGTGGAACGAAACATATGGAATGAAATCGTAACGTTTCGAGCGGAATTTAGTCGAAAAATCCGGAACGGACCGAGATTTAAAATAAGATGAAATTTGTTTCGTTTTGTTCTATTTTTTAAATTGGTATGAAGTATTTTGATCATTTAGACGAAACGAAACATAATTAACAACCTTGCATCAAACAGGATGCCACTTGATTCCTATGGCCCCCTGGTCAAAAACATGAAAGCCACTTTAGGGACTATGTCAAAGGGATAGTCCTCCTTGTATGGCACCACATAGGCAGTCCAGAATAGTTGATGTCATGAGACAAACTGTTTTGCCTGAAAGATGTTTCCATATATATTCAAAGACATAACACCCTGATCACTAGGTTTTACAATCGTGCAATTATGACAAATTATAATCTTTAATTATTCAAAACCCGTGCTTGATTTTTTCTATAATTAGTGATTGTGTTAATTTGATTTTATTAGTCTAAAATATACTTTCTTGATTTTTTTTTAATATGCCCCCTTAAAACTCATGGGGATTTTAAAGAAAAAATTACATGAGTTTATGATATCTATATTTAAAAATAGTTTTAAAATCTTTGATGATCATTTTGAATAATAACTTCAATAGTTGGATATTCAAGCCAATAACAATCAGATAAAAGGATCCAATGAAACGATATCTAACTCTTTGTAAGCCATAAAAGAAATCCAAGCCAAATCTTACTTGAGTTTGTAAGTTGAAAACATAAAGTTGATACTTCAATAAACAAAAAGGAATACCATAAAAGAAATTAAAAAAATAATCTACAAATTATGATTATAAAGATATAAAAAAGGTTAATAGATTATAAAATTAGAGTTTAAAGCACTTGATTGATGGAATATAGGTCGATAGTAATATGATTTTGTTGTATGGGATCAATGATGATGATGGAGAGAAAAATGAAAAAAAAATTAATATTTATTATTAATTGGAGAGAATTAAAATTTGATTTCAAGAAAAAAAAGGAAGAAAAACAATGTTTTTATTTGGTTTAACATAGGCACACAAGCCATACGAGGATGCTATTTATTTATCATCTAATACCACTTTTCAACAATTAAAGCTATATTAGTTATGAAAATTATGTTTTTACTTTTATTTTACCTATAATTCATATCAACATTAACATTGAGCATATATTCAAAATAATAATAATTAAGATTATATTTACTCAATAAAAAAAACAATGCTAACGTAACACTAGCCTTCAAGCTAGTCTTACTCTAAACAATATTTTTTTTACAAAGTAATTCTTTGATTAGATTATACAGCGGATTCCTTATCTAATTCAATTTTAATTTTAAATCAAACCGAATTAAAGTTAACTATAAACTTCAAATGATTTCCATGGAACCTTAGGCATCCCCATTTCCTCTTGAGCACTCAACATGATTTTCGGTATGCAATCCTCTTTATCATCTTTCCTCTTTAGCATCTCTCCTTCTTTATAATGGTTGATGCTGCCTATGCAATTTGTTTACATTTTCCTTCATATTCTAAGATTAGATTAATTAGCTCAGCAATTTGTTTATATTTTTTGTTTTATGTTAATCAAGTCACTATCTTCCATTCAAAAAACAAAGAAGAAGAAGAAGAAGAAGAAAAAGAAATAATTCCTGTTCATTGATATGAAAAAAAAAATAATTAAATTTGAGAATTCTTTTTAAATTATATTGTTGTCGTAACATAATTTATTAAAAAATGTAACACAATAATAGTGAGATTTGGTATAAATAATTGGGGCAACACCAAGATTTTTTTTTAAAAAAAGAATTTTAACATGTTAATCAAAGATTTTTTTTTTCTCACAACAATCATATTTTCAAACTAAAATATTCATCAATTAAAATTAAAATTAAATATCTTATTGAATGATCTTAACACATTATCTGCTTTTAGATGATAAAAAAAGAAGAAGCATGTTTCACGTTGAATAAGGTGCATGCCTAAAAGCTTCTTCCTGCAGTATCTGTAATTTCATGGAGGAAGAAAAGAATAAAGTAAAGTGATGAATAAACAATTTAAAAACCTAATAAGAAAGAAAGAAAGAAAAAGGATAGAAAAGATAGAGAAAGCAAATTCACGGTGGCCTTGAAATTGCATCCAATTGAAATCTAAGAGTGAGATTTGAAAAGAAAAAAAAATGAAGAAGAAAAGTGAATAAATTTACTAATTTGATCAATTAGTTTGATATTGTGGTATATAATAATTTTAAAAAATATTTTTCAATAGAGAATGAATTATAATTTTTTTTTATTTTTAATATCTATAAATTAAAATCATCTATAAACACAAAAAAAATATCAAATTAATATCTTTTCGAATAAAAAATATCATATTCTACATTTTTCTTACTCAAAAAGTTATTCTAAAAAAAAACTGAACAAATTTACTAATTTGATCAAATAGTTTGATATTGTGTTGCATAATAATTTTTAAAAATATTTTTTAATTGAGAATGAGTTATAATGATTTTTTTTTAATATTTTCATTTTTAATATTAATAAATTAAAATCATCTATAAATACAAAAACATATATCAAATTAATATCTTTTCAAGTAAAATATATTTTGAAAAACAGGTTATGACACAAAAATATTTGAGTTTGATCCTAAATTGTCAAGTTATTAGTCTAACATGAACAAGCTTCATGTTTGGACTTAGCTTTACTTCACTGATTTGAAAATACATTTATTATGTTATCTACATAATTTATTAATTGCATAACTCATCTAACTTTGATAGATCCCAGTTCAAATACTCAAAACCTTCATTTTTTTTTCCCGACTTGGCAGCGTAGTGATTTATTCACTATCAAAATCCCCAAATATAAAGGAAAAATAACAAAACTAGATAGTTCAAATGGAATCTGAAAAAAAAAACATAAAACATAAAAAGTAAGAAAAAATAACAAAACTAGCTTGAATAGTAATTTTGAATTCAAGCTGAATAATTCATTAAATTAAAAAGATTTTAAAATTGACTTGTTAGACTAGAGATTAATAAAAATACCAGCTAGTTCTCTATATCTCGGATATTTTTTTTTTATTTTTTTTTAAATATAACCCGTAATTAGATAATAAACTAATTCTATTCTAAGCAATTTGTTTTTTTTTTTTAAATTACAAAATCAGTCTTTGACAAGAACATTAGGTTAAGAGTTTATAGTCAGATGGATTTATTATCTAATTCAAGTCTCAATCCTCTTTATCCCGTGGGCGGGCACTGGGCATCCCCATTCCCTCTGTATCACTCAAAGGTAATTTTCCATACTCTATCCTCTTTATCATCTCAAAATCTTAATCATTTCCTCTTTAGCATCTCAATCCTTCTTTATTATGGATTCAAAGGAAAAGCACTAAAGCTGCAAATGAAAAGAAAAAACACAGATATTAAAATGCATGTGCTCCTGAGCACCACACCATCTGCACAATATCCTAACAAAGCTTGACGTTGTAGGAGTCACTACAAGAAATTTGCCTAAAACCAACAGAATTATCGACGGAGTAATTTTGTCGTTAAATTGTGGTGATAATTACCAACGGATACTATTTTGTCTGTAATTCAGTTGATCGGTATATACCGACAAAATTACAAACGGAATAGTTAAATTTTTTTTTTTAAAAATGGTTTGCTGACGTGGAACTTTTCACAGGTGATTTTATCAACGAAATTACCGAGGGATTCAAACTCGAATCTCCATATAGTGACGTGACCAATTCACCGTCAGAATTGCTGACGAAATCACCGACAAAATGAGTCCGTTGGAAAAAGTGAATATATCACCTGTCTGCTGACCCTCTCCTCCCCTATTTCTCTTTCTTCTTCCCCATCCCAACTCTCCCTTTCCAAACTGCAAACAATCAACCCCCCTAAAAAACAATCCCCCTCTTCTCAACACAAATCATATTTCTTTAAGTTTTGTCGTCACAACATCTGTATTCTGATTTATTGCGTATTTTATCATTTTCTATAAGTAAATCTATATTTTTTTTAATTTTTAACATTTAAATGTTAATTTTTTTTAGTATATGTATTTTGTTAATGTATGTACATGTTTATTGTTATTTCTCAAACAAACTTGTAGTATGAATATATAATTTTATACTTGTTATGATTTGTTTCAGATTTTACAAAATTATATTTGTTTGTACATTATTGAAACTTTGTTGAATTACCGAATTACATGTGTTGAGGTGAAATAATTAATAGCTTGTTTAACGAGTCGGTTTTAATTTTTATCAATGCTATTACGGAGTTGTAATTTCCGTAAATTTATATATATAAATTTGTATGGACATTGATAATTGATAATGAATCCTTTGAATATTATAACTATTATCAGCGGAATAAATTCTTTGGTATATATCCAGCGAGAATTTTTTTTTGCTTGCATTTTCCGTCTATAAAACCATCGACAATATTTTTTTTTTACCAACAGAGTTAGCGACGGAATGTTGTATTACCAACGAAAGGCATCCTGACGGATACTTTCCGTCGGTGATTTAGTCGGTAAAACATTTACCAACAGAGTTTGAATTTCACATCGATGGATTAGATCCATTAGTAAAACAGTGAAATCTTGTAGTGGGTGAACACAAATAACCCTAATTTATTGTTTAATATCACTATCAAAATTGATTTTTATTAATATAACAATCGAAATTCCCACATTACTTACTTTTTTCCCTCTATATATTGGTACATGGTGTACTCTTTCACCACACCATCATTCGAAAGCCCATAAACCCTACTTCACTATCCTCCAAGAAAACAAAAACCAAAAAAGATGACCCAAGCCGGCCAGTACATTTCCATGTCCAAGAAAAACAAGAGGCTTGTCCTTGCTATTTTTGCTTCTTTCTTACTAGTTGCCACTATCATTGCCATTGCCATTGGCGTCAATTCTCACAAAAACTCCACCAAAAATGATGCTGCTCATGCCTTGCTGATGGCCTCATGCAACTCCACAAGGTATCCTGATTTGTGCTACTCAGCAGCTACCAGTTTCCCTGATGATTCCGGGAAATCGGATGATCCCAAAGCAGTTATTCTGAACAGCATAAACGCAACTATAGATGCTATTAATAGCAACAAGATCAAAGCGGATAAGATCCTATCCACCGAGAATCCTAAAAAAAAACAAAAGACTGCTCTCGAGGATTGTAGGAAGAATTACGACAGCAGTCTTGCCGATCTAGACAAGGTTTGGGGAGAGCTCAAACGCAACCCCAACAATCAACTTCTTCAACAAAAATCATACGCTGAAAATCTTAGAACTAAAGCGAGTTCTTGTAAATCAAATGACGACTCGTGTTTGGATGGTTTCTCTCATTCATCGCCTTTGAGGGAATTGAGGGATTTTTTTCTTGGTTCCAGTAAAGATGATGCTGGAAAGATGTGTAGTAATACATTGGAATTGATCAAGAAGTTGATCGAAGACGCTCAAGCCATTGCCAATAGGCTCAGGACCACAAGCAGGAAGCTCAAGGAGGAGGACGACAGCGATGAAGGGTGGCCGGAGTGGTTGTCGGTAACGGACAGACGGCTGTTCCAATCATCATTGCTGACTCCAGACGTGGTGGTGGCAGCTGATGGCAGTGGGAAGTACAGGACAGTGTCAGCTGCAGTTGCTGCTGCACCTAAGCATAGCGCTAAGAGGTATATTATCAAAATCAAGGCAGGTGTCTACAGGGAAAATGTGGAAGTTCCAAGTGAGAAAACTAACATCATGTTTCTTGGAGATGGAAGGAAAAAAACTATCATCACAGCAAGTAGGAATGTGGTTGATGGCGGCACGACCTACCATTCAGCCACTGTTGGTATGTTCATCGATTTTATTTTATTTTTCCTAATTATTTTCTATGCACGAGTACTTTAATGGGACATCTTGATGAACCTCGCAGCCGTGGTGGGTCAAGGATTCCTAGCAAGAGACATAACCTTCCAAAACACAGCCGGCGCCTCCAAGTACCAAGCCGTGGCACTACGAGTTGAGTCTGACTTTGCAGCGTTCTACAAATGTGGCATGCTGGCCTACCAAAACACCCTCCATGTCCACTCAAACCGTCAGTTCTTCACAAACTGCTACATAGCAGGCACGGTTGATTTCATTTTCGGCAATTCTGCAGCTGTTTTCCAAGATTGTGACATCCGTGCTCGCCGTCCCAATCCAGGGCAAACAATCACAATAACTGCCCAAGGGAGGAGTGATCCTAATCAAAACACTGGCATTGTAATTCAGAAGTCTAGAATCGGTGCTACTCCTGATCTACAGCATGCCAGGAGTAATTTCTCTGCGTATCTCGGTAGACCCTGGAAGGAGTATTCAAGGACTGTTATCATGCAATCATCCATAAGTGATGTGATAAGCCCGGCCGGATGGCGTGAGTGGAAGGGCAGATTCGCACTTGACACATTACATTTTGCAGAGTACGAAAACAGTGGGGCCGGTGCCGGAACCTCCGGAAGGGTTCCCTGGAAAGGATACAAGGTGATCACCGATGCAACTGAGGCTCAAGCTTTTACTGCTCGCAACTTCATCACTGGTAGTAGCTGGTTGAAATCCACTACCTTCCCATTCTCTCTTGGTCTCTGAACTGGGTTTTATCCATGCTATCCCTACCCACTTCTACCTTACCTAGTATGTGTGGATTGAGTGTCTCCAGTAGCTCTGGTGCTTCTTGTTTTTTGTTTGTTTTGTTTTTTTTTTACAAGTTTTGGTTCATCTTTGGAATGTTGCAATCTACTCTCCCAGTAGAGAGCTTGTGTTTTTGGTCCTTGCTAGACTGGACTCTTACTTATGAAATAAAGAGTGTTTCAAATTAATTTGCTTGTTATTGTTGCTTAAATTAATTTCTCTATTTGCCTTTTGCAATTGATAATGATTATGCATCATTTCTAATACCAAATATGTTCTTTGTCTAAAGTGTCTTCATCCCTTGGATTTTTGGATTAAGTATGTTTGGCAACATGTTTGGTATGAGCGCACAACATACCCATCTTTTTCTAGGATGAAAACCAAACTCTAAAAGATGAACTTATTAAATTTATGAAAGTATAAGGATTACTTATACAAGTTTTACATAAGTTTTTTTACATACACAAGTGATCCTTTCAATATTAAATCTTATTCATTAACAATTGAATACCATCAAATTTTCACATTTTGCTCCAAAATTAACCTAGCTTGTAAAAAAGTTAGGTTGCGTTTGAAAAAAAGTTTCAAATCCTATTCAAAGAATCATGACTATATTATTGAGAACAAACATGATTTGACAGGATACACATACTCTATGCTATAGTGTCTTGATGCAAACCTCGTGATCATGCGATCACACAACCCACAATCAAGATTAAAATCTAATCCCAAAAAGCTAAAAAATATCTGATAAGAGTGTGACACAATGAAAACTTATCCCAATGCATCGACACTAGTGGAATTGTATCGAATGACGCCATGTATCTAGTTGATCTTTAGTAAGTTCGTTTTAGTTCTTTCAAGAACCAAAGGATGCAAGAATCACTTTTACACGTTAAGTTGAGAAAAATTCAAAATTATTATTGATCAAAAGGTGTGGAAACTAAGGTTTACAAGAGTTTAAGTACTTCTGAGAAATCAACCCTAATGGATCTACCTTTGTGGGCTGAAATGACCCACTTACAAAACTGACCCAAAACCAATGCTAGTAAGCCCAAACCTTGATTCAAACAAGTATTGGATTTTAGTTGAAAACAAAATATTAATTAAGCCCAAACAAGCCTTGGGCTGTAGCTTCTGTAAAAGAAATAAAGTTTGTAAGTTTGATTCTTATGATCTCGTGAGAACAGAAGAAGAAAAGAAAATATTGCAGGTCTGATACAAGGCTTATTTATAGCCTACAATGCTGCCCAATAATCATAGAAATTAAAGGAGAAGTTGTCGCCCAAGTAGTTTCTTAGATAGAAGAGAATTTTAATTGCAGTCTTGTATTTGTCCTTCTTTTGGAAGAAAACTAGTTGTTGTCCTTAACCTTCCTTGTAGGATTAAAAAACTCCTCAAAATAAACTGACCAATCTATCATTAAATACCAATAGCTTTGCAGCCAATTAAAAATCCTTGTAGAACTAGAAAATTCCCAAAACAAACTACCACATCCTTGTAGGAAAATGATCATTTCCAAATAAAAAGTTCACAAATCAAAAGGAAGTAAATAACAAAACTCATTTAGCATGTTTTAACCTATATCGTAAGGCCTTTCAAAACTCCGATTGACTTGAAATTTTTCTCGAACGTAGAAAACAATTTCGGGAAATTCTAGGTACAATTTCTACCCAATCCAACAATCGGATTGAAAATTATGATTATTGTCATAAAACTTTATAGTATGCACAATTACACTAGAATCTTAATTTTCTTGTTCACCCCTCCTTGGAACGTATCATCCCCTCTCTCTTTAAGATGACTCCTCCTTGATTCACCAATATGTATGATGGATGTTTCATAGGCCTTTTGTTTAAGCCTTTAGAGCTATTTTGATTGCAAACAGATGCCTCCAACTTTGTAAAGTTCATCAAACTTTCTATAACGTTAAGGAAAAACAATGTTTCTTAAACACAACGTGGTACTTGGTTTCGGAGACTATATAAATAGCTAGGTCCCTTTGGATTGCAAGCCATTGAGAACCTTTTCTCCATTGATGGAGTTGAATCTTGAGAAGCATTTGGTGGAAGTAGTGGCCACATCCATCACTGGAAAGCTCATAAAAGACTCCACAAAGCAATGTTTTGATCGCATGAGATATGCATACATGATGGTGAAACTTGTAGAGTGGGATGCAGCTCTCTAAAAGAAGAAGAAACCACTCATTTGAGAAGTCTAGAAGGGCATTAGCTAGAAGACGCTTCTCAACATCAATTGTTGACATGTATCCCCATTTCACCCCTTAACAAAGGAAAAGCCCTAAAGTTACAAAGCTCATAGAGACATTTAATTATAACCCAAGATGGATATTTTCATTACACAAACACGCACTCCTTGCTCTATATCTATTTTCCATGGAAGGGAGAGTCTTTAGATGCCTTGATCCTGTACTTTGGATATTCAAGCCAATAACAATCAAAGAAAAGGATCCAACGAATCAATATCTAACCCCTTGTAAGCCATAAAGAAATCCAAATCAAATCTTTCTTAATCTTACTTGAGTTTGTAACTTGAAAACATAATATGAAATTGATACTTCATAAACAAAAAGGAATGCCACAAAAATAAATAAATAATAATCTACAAATTATGATTATAAGATTAGAGTTTAAAGCATATAGGTTTGTAGTAATATGATTTTGTTGTATGGGATCTATGATGATGATGGAAAGAAAATGTAAAAATTAAAAAAGTGCTAACAAAAAAAAGTAAACAAATATAAAAAAGAATTAATGCTCAGCAAGCAACAATGAATAATAATGTCACCTACTGATAAGAAAAAATAGTTAGAGAATTTCAATATAAAAGGGTTAGCAATAAATAATTAAACCAAATCACAATATTTAATTATTCAAAATCCTTAATTTCACTTAATTTCAATATAAATTATGTTTTTACTTTTATTTTACCTATAATTCATATCAACATTAACATTGAGCATATATTCAAAATAATAATAATTATTAAGATTATAACTTACTCAATAAAAAAAACAATGCTAACGTAACACTGGCCTTCAAACTAATCTTACTCTAAACAATATTTTTTTTTTTCAAAGTAATTCTTTGATTAGATTATTTGAATTAATAATGTATAGCGGAGTCATTTTCTTATCTAATTCAATTTTAAATTTTAAATCAAACCGAATTAAAGTTAACTATAAACTTCAAATGATTTCCATGGAACCTTAGGCATCCCCATTTCCTCTTGAGCACTCAACATGATTTTCGGCATGCAATGCTCTTTATCATCTTTCCTCTTTAGCATCTCACCTTCTTTATAATGGTTGATGCTGCCTATGCAATTTGTTTACATTTTCTTTCATATTCTAAGATTAGATTAATTAGCTCAGCAATTTGTTTATATTTTTTGTTTTATGTTAATCAAGTCACTATCTTCCTTTCAAAAAACAAGAAAGAAGAAGAAGAAGAAGAAAAAAGAAATAATTCCTGTTCATTGATATGAAATAAAAAATAAAATTGAGAATTCTTTTTAAATTATATTGTTGTCGTAACATAAATATTTATTAAAAAATGTAACACAATAATAGTCAGATTTGATATAAATAACTGGGGCAACACCAAGATTTGTTTTTTTTTTTTTAAAGAATTTTAACATGTTAATCAAAGATTTTTTTCTCTCACAACAATCATATTCTCAAACTAAAATATTCATCAATTAAAATTAAATTTAAATATCTTATTGAATGATCTTAACACATCTGCTTTTAGATGATAAAAAAAAAAGCATGTTTGACGTTGAATAAGGTGCATGCCTAAAAGCTTCTTCCTGGAGTATCTGTAATTTCATGGAGGAAGAAAAGAATAAAGTAAAGTAGTGAATAAACAATTTAAAAACCTAAAAAGAAAGAAAGAAAGAAAGAAAAAGGATAGAAAAGATAGAGAAAGCAAATTCACGGTGGCCTTGAAGTTTCATCCAATTGAAATCTAAGAGTGAGATTTGAAAAGAAAAAAAAAATGAAGAAGAAAAGTGAATAAATTTACTAATTTGATCAAATAGTTTGATATTGTGGTATATAATAATTTTAAAAAAATATTTTTCAATGGAGAATGAATTATAATGATTTTTTTATTTTTAATATTAATAAATTATAATCATCTATAAACACAAAAAAATATCAAATTAATATCTTTTCGGATAAAAAAAATATCATATTCTATATTTTTCTTACTCAAAAAGTTATTCTAAAAAAGAGTGAACAAATTTACTAATTTGATCAAATAGTTTGATATTGTGTTGCATAATAATTTTTAAAAATATTTTTTAATTGAGAATGAGTTATAATGATTTTTTTTTTAATTTTTTTTTTAAATATTAATAAATTAAAATCATCTATAAACACAAAAATATATATCAAATTAATATCTTTTTAAGTAAAATATATTTTAAAAAACAGGTTATAACACAAATATTTGAGTTTGATCCTATAATGAGATTAAAAGTTATTATATTGAATTGTCAAGTTATTGGTCTAACATGAACAAGCTTCATATTTAGACTTAGCTCTCTTTCACTGATTTGAAAATATATTTGCTATGCTATCTACATAATTTAATAATGGCATATCTCATAACTCATCTAACTTTGATAGATCTCGGTTCAAATACTCAAAACCTTCATTTTTTTTCCAACTCGACAACATTAATAAATTAAAATTATTTATAAACATAAAAAATATATATCAAATTAATATCTTTTCAAGTAAAAAATATTTTAAAAACAGGTTATAATACAAATATTTGAATTTGATCCTAATTGTATTGAATTGCCAAGTTATTAGTCTGACATGAACAAACTTAATGTTTTAGACTTAGCTCTATTTCACTGATTTGAAAATACATTTGCTATGCTATCTATATAATTTATTTTATTGATGGCATAACTCATAACTCATCTAACTTTGATAGATCCCGGTTGAAATACTCAGAACCTTCATTTTTCCCCGCCTCGGCAACGTTAGTGTAGGAGTGATTTATTCACTATCAAAATCCCCAAATATAACGGAAAAATAATAAGGAATCTGAAAAAAAAATATAAAAAAATAACAAAACTAGCTAGAATAATAATTTTAAATTCGAGGTGAATAATGAATTCAATCAATAGATTTTAAAATTGACTTGTTAGACTAAAGATTAATAAAAATACCAGCTAGTTCTCTGTATCTTGGATATTTTTTTTATTAATTTTTTTTTAAAATATAACCCGCAATTAGCTAATATAGAAACTAATTCTATTCTAAGCAATTTGTTTTTTTTTTTTTTAAATTACAAAATCAGTCTTTAACAAGAACATTAGGTTAAGAGTTTATAGTCAGATGAATTTATTATCTAATTCAAGTCTCAATCCTCTTTACCCCGTGGGTGGGCACTGGGCATCCCCATTCCCTCTGTATCACTCAAAGGTAATTTTCCAAAATCATAATCATTTCCTCTTTAGCATCTCTCCATCTTGAACATGGATTCAAAGTAAAAGCACTAAAGTAGCAAATGAAAAGAAAAAACCAGAGAAATTAAAATGCATGTGCTCCTGAGCACCACACCATCTGCACAATATCCTAACAAAGCTTGACGTGGTAGGAGTCACTACCAGAAATTCGCCTAAAACTAACGGAATTATCGACAAAAAAAAAAGGGAGTTCTTGTATATCAGTTCAACAATCATGTTTGGATGGTTTCTCTCATTCAAGGAAATCTAGGAAATTCTGGAAGTCTCTTGGTCCCAGTAAAGATGATGCTGGATAGATGTCTAGTAATACATTGGCATTGATCATGAAGTTGACGGAATACTGCGGTCGGTATATACCGATGAAATTATAAATGGAATAGTCAGAGTTTTAAAAAAAAAAAACGGTTTGCTGACGTTGAACTTTTCATGGGCAATTTTACCAACGGAATCATCGAGGGATTCAAACTCGGATCTCCGTACAGTGACGTGACCAATTTACTGTCAGAATTGTCGATGGAATCAGCGGCAGAATGAGTCTGTCGGTGATTCTGTCGGCAAAAGTAAATATATCACTAATCTGCCAACCCTTTCATCCTCTATTTCTCATTCTTCTTTCCCATCCCAACTCTCCCTTTCTAAGCTGCAAACAACCACCCCCCTAAAAAAAAAATCCGCCTCTTCTCAACACAAGTCACATTTCTTTAAGTTTTGTAATCACAGCATCCATGTTCTGATTTATTGTGGATTTTATCATTTTCTATAAGTAAATCTATATTTTTTAATTTTAACATTTAAATGTTAATTTTAAATGTCAATTTTATTGTTTTTTTAGTATATGTATTTTATTAGTGTACGTACATTTTTATTGTTATTTCTGAAACAAACTTGTAGTATGAATGTATAATTTTGTACTTGTTATGATTTGTTTTAGATTTTATAAAATTCTATTTGTTTGTAAATTATTGAAACTTTGTTGAATTACCGAATTACATGTGTTGAGGTGAAATAATTAATAACTTGTTTAAAGAGTCCGTTTTAATTTTTATCAATACTACTGTAGAGTTGTAATTTCCGTAAATTTATATGTATAAATTTGTATGGACGTTGATAATTGATAATGAATCCTTTGAAGATTATAACTATCATCGATGAAATAAAATTTTCAGTATATTTCCAGCGAGAATTATTTTTTTTGCTCGCATTTTCCAATTGAAAAGAGAGAGAAACCAAATTCACGTTGGCCTTGAAATTTCATCCAATTGAAATCTAAGAGTGAAAAAAAAAAATGAAGAAAAGTGAACAAATTCTGATCAAATAGTTTGATATTGTGATCCATAATAATTTTTAAAAATATTTTTTTATGGAGAATGAGTTATAATGATTTTTTTTTAAAATTAATTTTTAATATTAACAAATTAAAATAATCTATAAACACAAAAAATATATGAAATTAATATCATTTCAAGTAAAAAGTATTTTGAAAAGCAGTTTATAACACAAAAATAAATATTCTAGATTTTTCTTACTCAAAAATTTATTCTCAAAAAACTTGGGGAAGTGATACACAAATATTTACCATAAGCATAATTAATAACGTGCAAAAATATGTATGAAGAGGAACTTGAAAAAGATATTATTCTTTTCTTCTCTCTTTTTTTATTTTATTTTTTTATTATTATTGATTCAAAGAAGTATACATTTAGCTTTTACCACAAAAGTCAAGGACTTGTGCAGTAACAATGATGAATATTATATAGATGTAATTTAATTGACCAAAATGCCTCACGCCAAGCCTTCGAACTAGTTACTTATATACTAAAACAAATCCTTGAGAATAATTATTTATATCAATGGTGAAGTTTTTTCAATTTTATTCTTAATTTATTTTTATAATTATCTAGATGTGGAGGTAATTTTCCCTCAGGATGACTCAAAGGTAATTTTCCATACACTATCCTCTTTATCATCTCAAAATCTTAATCATGCATTTCCTCTTTAGCATCTCTGCTTCTTTATTATGGTTGACGCTGAATATGGATTCAAAGGAAAAGCACAAAAGCTGCAAATGAAAAGAAAAAACACAGAGAAAAATGCATGTGCTGCTCATGTGCACAATATCCTAACAAAGCTTGACAAATAACCTAATTTATTGTTTTATTCACTATCAAAAATGATTTTATTAATATAACAATCGAAATATTCCCACATTACTTACCTTTTTTCCCTCTATATATTGGTTCATGGTGTAGTCTTTCACCACACCATCTTTTGAAAGTCCATAAACCCTACTTCACTATCCTCCAAGAAACCAAAAACCAAAAAAGATGACCCAAGCCGGCCAGTACACTTCCATGTCCAAGAAAAACAAGAGGCTTGTCCTTGCTATTTTGGCTTCTTTCTTACTAGTTGCCGCTATAATTGCCATTGCCATTGGCGTGAATTCTCACAAAAACTCCACCAAAAATGATGCTGCTCATGCCTTGCTGATGGCCTCATGCAACTCCACAAGGTATCCTGATTTGTGCTACTCAGCAGCTACCAGTTTCCCTGATGATTCCGCGAAATCGGGTGATCCCAAGGCAGTTATTCTGAAAAACATAAACGCAACTATAGATGCTATTAATAGCAAAAAGATCGAAGCGAATAAGATCCTATCCACCAAAAATCCTACAAAAAAACAAAAGACCGCTCTCGAGGATTGTACGAAGAATTACGACAGCAGTCTTGCCGATCTAGACAAGGTTTGGGGAGAGCTCAATCGCAACCCCAACAATAAAAAACTTCAACAACAATCATATGCTGATGAGCTCACAACTAAAGTGAGTGCTTGTAAATCAAATGAAGACTCGTGTTTCGATGGTTTCTCTCATTCAACGATATCTAGGAAATTAAGGGATATTTTTCTTGGTTCCAGTGAAGATAATGCTGGAAAGATGTGTAGTAATACATTGTCATTGATCAAGGGGTTGATCGAAGACGCTCAAGCCATTGCCAATAGGCTCAAGACCACAAGCAGCAAGCTCAAGGAGGAGGACGACAGCGATGAAGGGTGGCCGGAGTGGTTGTCGGTAACGGACAGACGGCTGTTCCAATCATCATTGCTGACTCCAGACGTGGTGGTGGCAGCTGATGGCAGTGGGAAGTACAGGACAGTGTCAGCTGCAGTTGCTGATGCACCTAAGCATTTCTATCGTAGTAATCTACTTTAGGGAGAGAACACAGACAGCAGAGGAGGTCAGCATCACCATCGATTTCCTTTCTCCAGAAGCAGGGGTCTACCACCACATCAACACCCATCTTCCCCGATCTCTTCATCTCCTTTAGCACTGAAGAGAAACCGAACGGTGGAGCAGAGAACACAGAAGCAGAGGAGGTCAGCATCACCATCGATTTCTTCATCTTCCTCCAACAGTGGTCACCACACGGCAGCCCCTACAGAACCAAAATGAGATAAATCTGAAAGAGCAAGAAAGACTCGAACTTGTGTAGCAGATCTGGACCGAGATCCAGCCGCCATCAGCGCTGGCGATGCCCAACAACCAGATGTGCTACAGGGATGAACTCTCGGGCAACAAACAGTGACAGATTCGAAAGAAGCCAATCTAAAGGAGGAGAAGAAAAAAAACGCAGATCTGTGAAAAAAGGACAATAATCGAAACTCAATTAAGAAGAAATCATCGCACAAACAATCTCCCGGACCGGTTGTTGATTTGGATCCTTTCCCAATTGAGGATGGAAGACCACGGGAAAGAGGAGATTGGTTGGGGTGGGGATTGAAGCTGTGATTTGGGATCGGTTCAAGAGGTAAGAACCTATACAATAACAGTAACAACAAAGAGAACTTTTCAACCCAGCCATGGAGGGGAAAGCTCTCTCTCAAAAAACCCAGCCACCGTTCCAGACAAACTTAATTCCTTCTCACAAACACAAAAATGAACTTGACCTTCCATACAAGCCATATTACCCCCAGCCTCAGCTACCATCCATCACCTTAAACACTCAGACTTCAACAAACTACCGTGATTTTCAACTACAATGTTACTTTGAAAACTTCCCAAGTTGGGTCGATTACCATAAGCTTAAAGGCTGTTTCAGAAAACAGGGGAAAGTTATTAAGCTGTTTGTTTCTCGAAAAACAAATCAAGCAGGAAAGCATTTTGGCTTCGTCACCATCCTCTCGAATCTGTCAGACAAAACTCTGCTAGAATGCTTAAATGACATATGGTTTGATTCCTATAAGCTGAGAGTTAATGTGGCTAAGCACAGAAGAAAAGATGAAGTGACGAAACAGAAAATAATGGGAACAGGGAAACAAATACCCAAGCTCAACAACAAAGCCAAGGCCCCCATCCGTGTAAGAGACAACCGAAGCTATCTTGAGGCAGTAAGATCAGGGAGTCAAGTGCATCAAGCGTCTGATAATGCCACACCACGTCCTCATAACTTCATTTCTTTCAACACTACAGATGAGGAAATTCTATGGTTAAGAAATAGTCTTATAGGCAAGATATCTCAGGGAGTAGATTATGCACAAATCAGACATGGATTAATTCAGCTAGGCATTTGCTTCTCTGCTTTCCGTTTCCTGGGGGGATCACAGGCAATCATAAGTTTTGATGATGAGAAATCTATGCAACAAGCCATGCAGAAAGGTATGGAATGCTGGAGGCTCTACTTTGATGAAGTTCACCCGTGGACGGAAGAAGATGTGACAGAGAGTCGTCTAGCATGGATCTCTATCTCTCATTTGCCTATCTCTGGCTGGAGTTTGAGATGTATCTCAAACCTTCTCATGAACCATGGACGGGTGATAGGTTTTGACAAAACCAGCCTAAAAATCTCTGAACTTCACAGTGTGAAAATCCTTATAGGTACTCACTTGCCGGAGATCCACGACTCTATAGCTCTCATGCTAAACTCCAAATTAGTACACATACAGCTGGATGAGATTGAACTTTTAAGATATCCAGAGGCAAAAGGAATTTCATACTCGATGGCAGAATTTCAAACCACATTACTTCAGGGAGATAGTGCTGACAGTGACTCAGATGATGAAGTGTACACTGATCTGACTTTTGACTTGGCAGGAGATGACAACATTTGCAGGGTAGGTATCGCTGATAAGAATTGTGGATCTGATGACAAGGGACACACAATGGAGGTAAGGAAGCACAACCGACATGGGACATATGAGGTCTACGATCATAGCTTTGCAGCCACAATAAATGCCATTGACAACACATAACGACTACATATTGTTGTTGAAGATCTCTTTCCAGAAATAGCGGCTCCTAGAACTCCCCACCACTGTCTCACTACCAACAAGCTCTCCCAAATTCAACTCCAACCAGAGCGGGGCCTTGTCTTATACGATGTGAATTCAGCAAGCCCAATAGAACATCCAAGCATGGCTTTCAAAAGAGCCTCCTTCTCGCCACAACCTTATACCCCTGTTAATAGTGATGATTCTTTAGAATCCCACTTCAAAATCCAAAGCTTGCCTCTTACTTCTAACCAACAACAGACCCCAACAGCCAAACAACCAAGACTAAAGAAAATATCCTCTACTGGGAGTCTCCTCTCCTTGCACTCTTCAGCAAGCATATCTTCTATAGACTCTTACATCAGGGTGAATAATACCCGTAACCTGAAAGAATATGCAGCAGAGTCGTCCCACAATGAAGTCAACAAAATGATCCATTTGGGAGAAGCTTTGGGTCTTGGTAATTCAGCTCTCTTGGAACAATTTTCTGGTCTTATCATAAGACAGCTAGAAAAGGAGAAGGAAGATTGGCAGAAACAACAATGAATAGTAAGTTTTCATCCTTGCAGATAGGCCTTTTAATTCTGTCATGAATATTCTTTCTTGGAATTCCTGTGGCTTGGGCATGATGAGGAAGCGAAGAAGAATCACGAAATTAATAGCAGAATATAAGATTGATATATGTTTCATGCTAGAAACTAAGCTAGCTAATTGTTCCATTGGTTTTGTATCTCGTATTTGGAATGAAAATCATGTGAGTTGGTTTAGTAATGATGTTCAAGGATCAAAAGGAGGTCTGCTTGCTATGTGGAAAAGCACTAACTTTGAAGTCTCTAATATTGAATATGGTCATGGTTGGATCGGTTTATATGGTAAACATGTTCACAGTGATTTTCATTGCTTTGTTATTGGCATCTATGCTCCTTGTAACTATCAGGACAGACAAAAACTTTGGGAGGATCTCATTCTTCTGAAGCATGATTTTGAAGTTCCATGGATAATAGCAGGAGATTTTAATGAAACGCTCTCTCAGAAAGACAGAAACAGTGGAATTTGTCATCCTGCAGGCTCAAATTCTTTTAGCAGATTCCTGCAGTCTTGTGAGCTCACTGAATACCCTTTAGCAGAAGGTTATTTTACCTGGTTTAGAGGAAGGTCCAAGAGCAAACTAGATCGAATGTTCGCAAGCTCAACCTACCATCTTCACTTCCCCAGTTTATCTCTTCGACGACTTCCAAGAGAGTTCTCAGATCATTGCCCTCTAATTCTATGTAGCTTCTTGCAAGACCATGGATGGCGTCCTTTTCGTTTCTTGGACTGTTGGACTCAATACCCAAATTTCAAGCACATTATTGAAAGCTTCTGGAATGATGCATGCTCCCTTCACCCTGGCCGCTTTAAATTTCTCAAAAAGCTTAATCATATTGCAGTCAAATTGAGGCAATGGAATAAGCTTGTATTTGGAAATCAAGAAGTTGGCCTTCAACGAACCCTTTCAGCTATCAACATTCTAGAGGAAAAATGTGAAGAAGAAGGTTTAACCGAACAAGAGCCATTGCCAATAGGCTCAAGACCACAAGCAGGAAGCTCAAGGAGGAGGACGACAGCGATGAAGGGTGGCCGGAGTGGTTGTCGGTAACGGACAGACGGCTGTTCCAATCATCATTGCTGACTCCAGACGTGGTGGTGGCAGCTGATGGCAGTGGGAAGTACAGGACAGTGTCAGCTGCAGTTGCTGATGCACCTAAGCACAGCGCTAAGAGGTATATTATCAAAATCAAGGCAGGTGTCTACAGGGAAAATGTGGAAGTTCCAAGTGAGAAAACCAACATCATGTTTCTTGGAGATGGAAGGAAAAAAACTATCATCACATCAAGTAGGAATGTGGTTGATGGCGGCACAACCTACCATTCTGCCACTGTTGGTATGTCCATTCATTTTATTTTATTTTTCCTAATTATTTTCTATGCAAGACTCTAATAGGACATCTTGATGAACCTCGCAGCCGTGGTGGGTAAAGGATTCCTAGCCAGAGACATAACCTTCCAAAACACAGCCGGCGCCTCCAAGTACCAAGCCGTGGCACTACGAGTTGAGTCTGACTTTGCAGCGTTCTACAAATGTGGCATGGTGGCCTACCAAAACACCCTCCATGTCCACTCAAACCGTCAGTTCTTCACAAACTGCTACATAGCAGGCACGGTTGATTTCATTTTCGGCAATTCTGCAGCTGTTTTCCAAGATTGTGACATCCGTGCTCGCCGTCCCAATCCAGGACAAACAATCACAATAACTGCCCAAGGGAGGAGTGATCCTAATCAAAAGACTGGCATTGTAATTCAGAAGTCTAGAATCGGTGCTACTCCTGATCTACAGCATGCCAGGAGTAATTTCTCTGCGTATCTTGGTAGACCCTGGAAGGAGTATTCGAGGACTGTTATCATGCAATCATCCATAAGTGATGTGATAAGCCCGGCCGGATGGCGTGAGTGGAAGGGCAGATTCGCACTTAACACATTACATTTTGCAGAGTACGAAAACAGTGGGGCCGGTGCCGGAACCGCAGGAAGGGTTCCCTGGAAAGGATACAAGGTGATCACCGATGCAACTGAGGCTCAAGCTTTTACTGCTCGCAACTTCATCACTGGTAGTAGCTGGTTGAAATCCACTACCTTCCCATTCTCTCTTGGTCTCTGAACTGGGTTTTATCCATAGTATCCCTACCCACTTCTACCTTACCTAGTATGTGTGGATTGAGTGTCTCGAGTAGCTCTGGTGCTTCTTGTTTTTTGTTTGTTTTTTTTTTTTTTTACAAGTTTTGGTTCATCCCTTTGGAATGTTGCAATCTCCTCTCCCTGTGGGGAGCTTGTGTTTTTGGTCCTAGACTGGACTCTTACTTATGAAATAAAGAGTGTTTCAAATTAATTTGCTTGTTATTGTTGCTTAAATTAATTTCTCTATTTACTTTTTGCAATTGATAATGATTATGCCTCATTTCTAATACCAAATATGTTCCTTGTCTAAAAGTACTGTCTTCATCCCTTGGATTATTGGATTAAGTATGTTTGGCAACATGTTTGGTATGGCGCCGCAACATACCCATCTTTTTCTAGGATGAAAACCAACCTCCAAAAAGATCAACTTATTAAACTTATGAAAGTATAAGGATTACCTATACAAGTTTTACATGAGGTTTTTTACATACACAAGTGATCTTTCAATATTAAATCTTATTCATTAACAATTGAATACTATCAAATTTTTCACATTTTGCTCCAAAATTAACCCAGCTTGTAAAAAAGTTAGGTTGCGTTTGAAAAAAAGTTTCAAATTCTATTCAAAGAATCATGACTATAGTATTGAGAACAAACATGATTTGACAAGGTAGACATACTCTATGTTATAGTGTCTTGATGCAAACCTCATGATCATGCGATCATACAACCCACAATCAAGATTAAAATCTAATCCCAGAAAGCTAAAAAATGTTTGATAGGAGTGTGACACAATGAAAACTTATCCCAATGCATCGATACTAGTGGAATTGTATCGAATGACGCCATCTATCTAGTTGATCTTTAGTAAGTTCGTTTTAATTCTTTCAAGAACCAAAGGATGCAATAATCACTTTTACACGTTAAGTTGAGAAAAATTCAGAATTATTATTGATCAAAAGGTGTGGAAACTAAGGTTTACAAGAGTTTAAGTACTTTTGAGAAATTAACCCTGATGGATCTACTTTTGTGGGCTGAATTGACCCACTTACAAAACTAACCCAAAACCAATGCTATTAAGCCCAAACCTTGATTCAAACAAGTATTGGATTCTAGTTAAAAACAAAATATTAATTAAGCCCAAACAAGCCTTGGGCTGTAGCTGATGTAAAAGAAATAAAGTTTATAAGTTTGATTCTTATGATGCCGTGAGAAGAGAAGAAGAAAAGAAAATATTACAAGTCTAATACAAGGCTTATTTATAGCCTACAATGCTGCCCAATAATCATAGAAATTAAAGGAGAAGTTGTCACCTAAGTAGTTTCTTAGATAGAAGAGAATTTTAATTGCAGTCTTGTATTTGTACTTCTTTTGAAAGAAAACTAGTTGTTATCCTTAACCTTCCTTGTAGGATTAAAAAACTCCTCAAAATAAGTTGACCAATCTATCATTAAATACCAATAGCTTTGCAGCCCATTAAAAATCCTCGTAGAACTAGGAAATTTCCAAAACAAACTATCACATTCTTGTAGGAAAATGATCATTTCCAAATAGGAAGTTCACAAATCAAAATAAAGTAAATAACAAAACTCATTCAACCTGTGTTGACCTATATCATAAGGCCTTTCAAAACTCTGATTGACCTAAAATTTTTCTCAAACGTAGAAAACAATTATGGGAAACTCTAGGTACATTTTCTACCCAATCCAACAATCGGATTGAGAATTATGATTGTTGTCATAAAACTTTACAGTATGCACAATTACACTAGAATCTGAATTTTCTTGTTCAACCCTTCCTTAGAACGTATCATCCCCTCTCTCTTTAAGATGACTCCTCCTTGAATCACCAATATGTATGATGGATGTTTTATAAGCCTTTTGTTTAAGCCTTTAGAGCTATTTTGATTGCAAACACATGCCTCCAACTTTGTAGAGTTCATCAAACTTTCTGTAATGTTAAGGAAAAACAATGTTTCTTAAACACAACATGGTACTTGGTTTCGGAGACTATATAAATAGCTAGGTCCCTTTGGATTGCAAGCCAATGAGAACCTTTTCTCCATTGATGGAGCTGAATCTCGAGAATCATTTGGTGGAAGTAGCGGCCACATCCATGAGTGGAAAGCTCATAAAAGACTCCATAAAGCTATGTTTTGATCGCATGAGATATGCATACATGATGGTGAAACTTGTAGACTGGGATGTAGCTCTCTGAAAGAAGAAGAAACCACTCATTTGAGAAGTCTAGAAAGGCATTAGCTAGAAGACGCTTCTTAACATCAATTGCTGACATGTATCCCCATTTCACCCCCTAATAAAGGAAAAGTCCTAAAGTTACAAAGCTCATAGAGACATTTAATTATAACCTAAGATGGATATTTTCATTACACAAACATGTGCTCCTTGCTCTATATCTGCTTGCCATGGAAGGGAGTCTTTAGATGCCTTGATCCTGTACTTTGGATATTCAAGCCAATAACAATAAAAGAAAAGGATCCAAAGAAACAATATCTAACTCTTTGTAAGCCATAAAGAAATCCAAGTCAAATCTTTCTTGATCTTACTTGAGTTTGTAACTTGAAAACATAATATGAAGTTGATACTTCATAAACAAAAAAGGAATGCCACAAAAATAAATAAATAATAATCTACAAATTATGATTATAAGATTAAAGTTTAAAGCATATAGGTTTGTAGTAATATGATTTTGTTGTATGGGATCTATGGTGATGATGGAAAGAAAATGGAAAAATTAAAAAGTGCTAACAAAAAAAAGTAAACAAATATAAAAAAAGAATTAATGCTCGGCAAGCAACAATGAATAATAATGTCACCTACTGATAAGACAAAATAGTTAGAGAATTTCAATATAAAAAGGTTATCAATAAATAATTAAACCAAATCACAATATTTAATTATTCAAAATCCTTAATTTCAGTTAATAAAAAGGGTTAGCAATAAATAATGAAACCAAACTAAGTAAATAAAAACTTAATTAATACGATGTTCAAAATAAGGATTTAGAAGTTAATTGGATAGTAATTTTAAAATAGGATCTATTTATATGTCGTATAAATTCTTAGATTTTTTTTTCTTGTCATAGTTTTTTTAATATTTATTATTATTATAGTGAATTAAAATTTGATTTCAAGAAAAAAAAGGAAAGAAAAACAATGCTTTTATTTGGTTTAACATATACACACAAGCCAAGTGTTTAAATCTTATGGGGTTGTTTTACGCTACCAAGTAACATATATTATTGATGTTTCCTGATCCAGTCCCTATTTTTTTATTCCTCGAACGAAATCAAATAATGTCCTAAGAAAATAGTCTTTAATTAACCCAACAAATTCTTGAAACATTAAATGTGGTCCCTCGAATCAAACCTGCAAACTCAGGTCAAGATCCTTCTTGCAACAATATTCTCTACTTTCACGTTTAGATATTCAAACGAGAATATCTTTAACTTCTGATATCAAAATCAAGTGATTCAAAAGTCTAAATTCATCTAAGCATCTAAAACTACAACTTTGATGAAGGATTCGAAGTCAGAAAAAATCATTTTAAAGAACAGAATTTTGCAGCAATCTGGTTATTAAAAGGGGGTCTCCTGATTTAATTCAGAAACTGACAATGCCGAGCCTCCCAATATGACTGAGCGTATGACCTAAAAGCAATGACCAATAAAATTGTGATAGAAGCAGAGTCTTTAATGCAAAACTCGGGTAAGAATCCTTCTCATGACAGAATTCTCTACTTTTATGTTAGATATTCAAATGAGAATATCATGAGCTTTTGATATCGAAATCAAGCAATTCAAAAGCCCAAATTAATCTACGTATACAAGACTACAATTTTGATGAAGGATCCAAAGTGGGATAAATTTATTTTGTAGAACAGAATCTGGCTGCAATCTGATTGGTCAAAAAGGATTTCATGATCTAATTCAAGAAACTGACAATGTCGAGCATCCAAATCTAATTGAGAGTCTTCCACAAGAACAGTGAGCCGTAGGACCCAATAAAGATGTAGGTCAATCCTTCAACATGTCATGAGTGACAGAATATAGCTAAGATGGTCATATATTGTATGAAACCAAGTCAGAATCAGAGCTTAATGTTGCACGTGTGCGGCGTCGCGACGATCGTCCACCCTATCTTGGAAAATGTAATGGTATCCCTAGCAAATGTGGTGAGACAAGTAATTCTTGTCTCTTATCAGTAAGATATGGACTAGGAGTCGTTACCTAGAATTTTGGTTACTAGGAACCCTAACTGGTCTTAAAGATCAGGTACGCAGATTAGTTGCGTAAAGGAAAGGTATTAGCACCTCAACTATGCCCTACCTAAGGTAGACTGCATTGTTTGAATGTATGATAAAATCTAATGTCTTGTTGTGTTTTCTAATTGTTGGTATGTCTAAGGTTCAATAAAAGCCCTCCTTAATAAGGAGGTTATTATCTTAATGGGGTAGAACCTAACCGTTCTAGCGTCCAAAAAAAATAATTTAATATCTAGAATACGTATTGCATGTAATGTCGTACCACAGATAGTAAAAGACAAACAAAATAAAAATTTTGTTGTTTTTGCAATTTTGGTCAATGTTCTCTTGATTTTAATAAACTAATTATTAAAGCCAAAATGCATGCCAAAACATTTTTTTCTAGTGTATAACAAACACAATATGATTTTTTTAGCTTTGAGACACTAGGCCGTATGCACAAAAATATATTTTTCTTTTTTAAATTTTTTTGTATTTTGGAAGTTTTTGACGAAAATCGGGTATTTTAATACCGGATTCGTATTTTTTTCAAAATGACATATAAAAAGACTGATATTAAGCAAAATTTAGTCTAAAAACATGGGAAAATTTACAATTTTTAAAAGGATTTTTTTTTATTTGGGCTCGTCCTGGCCCAAACATTTTGGACTACGGCGGGTTTGTCGGGCCATTTAAATAGTGGGCCTCTCCACTGTTCACATGCAACGTGGATAGTGAAGGAGAAGATGCAGAAGAGGAAGAAGAAAGGGAAAGGGAAGACAGCTTACCTGTGGTGGCTCACAGTCCTTCTAGCAACTGTGGTGGTGGCAACGACGCTTCTCGGGGTGGTTGGGGCACGGTGGCGCGCTGCTTCTCCTTCTTCCTCTGTGCAGAGGCGAGATCCTCTGCTTTTTTCTTCTTCTTTACTTCCTTTGCTCGACGAGCTGTTGTTGATGGTGGCGATGGAGAGGAGGCACAACGGTGGCACTACTAAGCTGGAGGCGGTCGTTTTCTCCCTCTACCCCTCTCGATTTTGTTTTTTCTTCTTCTCTCTCTCTCTCTCCTCTATTTTTCCTTCTCTTCTCTGCTTCTTCTCTTTTCCTCTCTTTATTTTTTTTTAACTTTCTTTCTTCGTTTCCTCCCCTCTATCTCCTACTCCGTCCTCTATCTTCTCTTCTCTCTTTTGTCTCCTTTTTTTTCCTGCTTGTGCTCCCCTGTTCTTATAGGCAAAAAATAGGGGAGAAAGTGGACAGGGCGGCCACTGTTCTGCCGCCCCTCCAACATATGGAAAATGTGGGCAAATGGGTCCTTGGTCGACGTCTTTTTTATGCTTTTAAGAGAAAGAGAAGTTGGTGAAAATAGGGGAACGCAACTTCCTTCCCCTATTTCTCTACATGTCCAGGGGAAGAAGAAAGTCTGTAGAGCCGTTCAAAACGGCATCGTTTCGGTTTTTTTTTAAAATATAAACAGTGGATGAAACAACGCTGGTTTGGACAGAACACGCCGTTTCATTTAAAAGGAAAAAGGCGACAAAACGTGTCAGAGTTCACATTGGTCCTCAATGTGTGATTTGTTCAATAGAGTCCTCAATTGCAATTTTGATTGTAAAAATCAATTCAATTACATCCTTGCAAAATTCAAACAATGCCCTTGAAGTTGACCTTCTTTTTCACTTTGGTCCTTGGTCTCGAATTTATTCAATTTAACCCTCAAGTGATCAATAAACTTCTAATTTCTTCAATTTTGCTCCTGATTTGTTTTAATTGCAGCCCCTCTATTTACGCTCGATTTTCATTTTGGTCCTTGCTTTCATATTTCTTTAATTAAGTCCCTAATTGGCCATCAAACATCAATATTTAAGCAATTAAGCCCATAATTTGACCAAATTAACTCTCAAAAATTATATTTTGACCCCAAAACTTTAATTTCTTCCAATTAAAGGCCAAATTAACTCCAAAATCAATTTTCATTGCAATCAAACCCTCCATAAATTCAATTAAACCTTTAATTAAATTAAATTTGGTCCATAAACATCTGATTTTAGACTTTTCTTCCCCAAATTGAATTTTCTTTATCAACAAGGCTCTCACCAGTCAACAAAATACTGTCAAATTTCAATCTTAGTATTTTTAAACCTCCCCAATCAATTTTTGACCATTTTCTAAGCGTTTTGGCATCCTCTTTTCACTGTTATTATTTTTTGGGTTTTTTCGAACATATATTTTTATTTGTATTTTCTCCTTTTTGTGCGGGGACCCAAAAATGGGTTACAACACCTAAGTTGGAACAAAAAAAATTATGCGAACGAATTTAGCATTATCAAGACTTATAATTAGTCTAAGCAACCTGATGATTTTGGCAGCAAAAGGGGAGGATAAAGAGGGCAGAAAACAACTTAAATAAGGTTCGAAAAACATTTCTTTCTTCTTTGCTTTTGTCAATTCCTTAACAATCATGAAATAAACTCCTTTATTTGGTTCAAGAGAGGTATAACCATCTCCAGCATGTGGGGCCCAAAAATGTGTAACTACAAGTGTCAAATGTATGCGGTGGCGTGGCGATCGTTCACCCTAAAGGAAAAACATGGAATGGTATATTCCTGGCAAATGTGTAGAGAGGCAAGGAATTCTTGTCTCTTATCAGAAAAATATAGACTGGGAGTCGCCACATAGTATTTTGGTCATTAGGAACCCTAACTGGTCTAAGGGATCGGATACGGAGACTGGTTGCGTAAATGGAAGGTATTAGCACCCCAACAACGCCCTACCTAAGGTAAGATGCATTGTTTTGTTTGATAAAATCTAAAGTCGTGTTGTGGTTTCTAATTATCGGTTCGTTTATGGTTTAAGAAAAGCCCTCCTCTGTAAAGAGATCCTTATCTTATCGGGTAAAAACCTAATTATTCTAAGTCGTCAAAAGAAAATATCTTTTTAGTAACGAGCATACGTTTTACGTATAAATTCATAATCCATGATACTAAAATCAAACAAAATAAAATTTTTGTTGTTTTTAAAATTTTGGCCAATGTTCTCTTGACTTTAATAAACTGGTTATTGAAGCCAAAATACATGCTAAAACATTGTTTTTTGGTGTATGAAAAATACAATATGATTTTTTAACTTTGAGACACTTGGTCGTATGAACAAAAATATTATTTCTCTTTTTTCACATTTTTTTTGTATTTTTAGAAGTTTTGACGCAAAATCAAGTATGTTAATGCCGGATTTGTATTTTTACGACATAAAAATACTACCCAATATTAATCAAAATAACATAAATCAAAAGGTGGAAAAATCACAAATATATTAAAAATATTTTTTCTTTTGATTAGTTTTTTTGAAATGGGCTGGATTAAGCCCAACTATAGGGGTTGGGCCGAACCTGGCCCATGTGAAATAGTGCACTCCACTGTTCACATGCTACGTGAACAGTGGAGGCATTGCAGGGACGAAGTAAGAGAGAAAGAAGGGAAGAAGAGCTCACTTGCAGTGGTTGTTGTCTTTGACGGAGTTGCTAGAGGCGACAGACAACGGCGCTGGTGGTTCGCGGTGGCCTGCGGTGTTGTTTTTCTTCTCCCTCTCTCTCCTCTGTTTTGCATTTGCTTCTCTGCTTCTTCTTCTTCTGTTTTGTTTTTCTTTCGGCCTCCCCTCTCTTTTCTCTTCTTTCTCTTATCTTCTCTCTCTCTTGGTCTGTTCCCTCTCTCGGGCTCCTCCTCGTCTCTTTTTTTTTTTTCATCCTCCTCCCCTATTTTTATAGGCAAAAACAGGGGGGACGTGGCTGGGGCGGCCACTGTGTTGCCGCCCCTCCACCACCTGTCCAACATGTGGAAAGTGGTCAGCAAGTCGGTGTCTTTTTAAAGGTGAGGCGCCGTCTTTTTGAAGGAGTCGGTGGTGGTGACAAAGGAAGGAAGAAAAATCTTCTTCCCCTGCTTCGGGCGTCCAGGGGAAGAAGAAGACACACAATGCCTTTAAAACGACACCGTTTTGGTCCCCCCCTCCTCTTTTTTTTTTACAAACAGTGCATGAAACGATGCCATTTTTTCAAAAACCCGTCGTTTCATTTAAATGGGAATTGGCGCCAAAATGCATCAGATTCAAAGTAGGCCTTCAATTTGCGTGCGTTTTGCATTTTGGTCCTTGGTCTCGGATTTCTTCAATTAAACCTCTGATTTTACCAAATTAACTTTCAAAATTTATAATTTGACCCCAAAACTTTAATTTCTTTCAATAAAAGCCCAAATTAACTCCAAAATCAATTTTTCTTGCAATTAAACTCTCCATAAATTCAATTAAACCTCCAATAAAATTTAATTGAGTCCATAAACTTCTAATTTTGGACCTTTCTTCCTCAAATTGAATTTTATTTGTCAATAGGGCTCTCATCAGTCAATGATATACCGTCAAATTTTAATTTTTATATTTTTGAACATCCTTAATCAATTTTTGAGCATTTTTAGGGCGCTCTGGCATTTTTTTTTCACTGTTATATTTTTTGATAATATATATTTTTTTCTTTTTTTGTATTTTTTTATGGGGGGACCAAAAATGGGTTACAAAAACAAGTATGAGGGCAGATTAACCGATGACGAATACTAATGGTCTAAAAGAATTTATTTAACTTACAATATTCACCGCCTCAATCAGTTTGAACATATTTAATTTGAAGTGAAAATTGATGCTCAACAAGTGTTTTAAAATGTTGAAAAATAGAAAATACATCAGATTTATTTATTATTTGATGCCACTTTTCAACAATTAGAGCAATATTAGTTATGAAAATTCTGTTTCTGCTTTTATTTTACCTATAATTCATATCAACATTAACATTGAGCATATATTAAAAAAAAAAAAAAATTAAGATTGCATTTACTCAATAAAAAACCAATGCCTCGTCCATAATGTTACACGAGCCTTCGAACTAGTTTTACTCTAAATAATATTTTTTTTTTTACAAAGTAATTCTTTGGTTAGACTGTTTGAATTAATAATTTGTAGTGGAGTCTAATTCAATTTTAAATTTAAATCAAACCGAATCAATGTTAATTCGTTAATTTTTTCTATAAACTCCACGTGATTTCCATGGACACTTAGGCATCCCCATTTCCTCTTGAGCACTCAACATGATTTTCGGTATGCAATGCTCTTTATCATCTCCTCTTTAGCATCTCACCTTCTTTATAATGGTTGATGCTGCCTATGCAATTTGTTTATATTTTTGTTTTATGTTTATCAAGTCACTATCTTCCATTCAAAAAACAAAGAAGGAAAAAAAAAAGAGAAATCTTTATAAATTAAATTTGAGAATTCTTTTTAAATTATATTATTATCGTCAATGATGAGGCAAAATATTAAAATATTAGATTTCTTTTCATGTAATTAATGAGTAAAAGCTAGCAATTAGAACCTTAACTAGGAAAACCTTAATACATTAAAAAAAAGCCAATTTATCGAACAATTAAGAATATGTGCTACTAATAATAGTATTAGACTTTATAACATAATTTATTCAAAAATGTAACACAATAATATATATATATATAATTAAAATTAAATTTAAATATCTTATTGAATGATCTTAACATGTTTCACGTTGAATAAGGTGCATGCCTAAAAGCTTCCTTCCTGCAGTATCTGTAATTTAATGGAGGAAGAAAAGAATAAAGTAAAGTGGTGAATAAAAAATTTAAAAACCAAATAAGAAAGAAAGAAAAAAATGATAAAAAAAGATAGAGAAACCAAATTCACGTTGGCCTTGAAATTTCATCCAATTGAAATCTAAGAGTGAGATTTGAAAAGGAAAAAAAGAAGAAGAAAAGAATGATGAATATTATATGTATCCTTTTGTGAGATAATAAATAATATTCTAAATATATTCTTCCTTAGATCTTACTGGGAACAAATAACTATTAACAACTAATAAAAAGAAAAACTAAAAGAAAATGGTGTTTTATTTTTTATCTCGGTTTGATGATTCACAAATTATTATTCATCAACCATTTATTTATCATTTTATTCAGCAGTATTTAGAAATTCCTGATTTTTTTTATGAGATTTTAAGATCTTAAAATTAACTTATTAGACTAAAGATTAATAAAAATATCAGCTAGTTCTCTACATTTTGGATTTTTTTTTATTAAATGTTTTTAAAAAATGTAACCCGCAATCAGCTAATGTATAAACTAATTCTATTCTAAGCAATTTGGTTTTTTTTTTTTTAAATTACAAAATCAGTCTTTGACATGAACATTAGGTTAAGAGTTTATAGTCAGATGAATTTATTATCTAATTCAAGTCTCAATTCTCTTTATCCCGTGGGCGGGCACTGGGCATCCCCATTCCCTCTGTATCACTCAAAGGTAATTTTCCATACTCTATCCTCTTTATCATCTCAAAATCTTAATCATTTCCTCTTTAGCATCTCAATCCTTCTTTATTATGGATTCAAAGGAAAAGCACTAAAGCTGCAAATGAAAAGAAAAAACCAGAGAAATTAAAATGCATGTGCTCCTGGGCACCACACCATCTGCACAATATCCTAACAAAGCTTGACGTGGTAGGAGTCACTACCAGAAATTCATCTAAAATCAACAGAATTATCGATGGAATAATTATGTCGATATATTGCAGTGATAATTACCAACGAACATTATCCCGTCTGTAATTCAGTTGATATATACCGACGGAATTACAGACGGAATAGTTAGGATTAAAAAAAAAAAAAAGTGGTTCGCTAACGTGGAACTTTTCACAGATAATTTTACTAACAGAATCATCGAGGGATTCAAACCCGAATCTTCGTACAGTGACGTGACCAATTCAATCACCGGTAGAATGAGTTTGTCGGTGATTCCATAGGTAAAAGTGAATATATCACCACTCTTCCGACCCTCTCCTCCTCTACTCCTCTATTTCTCCTTCTTCTTTCCAATTCCAACACTCCCCTTCCAAACTGCAAACAACCACCCAAAAAAAAAAAAATCTCCCTCTTCTCAACATAGTCATATTTCTTTAAGTTTTGTCATCACAACATCCGTGTTCTGATTTATTGTAGATTTTATTATTTTCTGTAAGTAAATCTATGTTTTTTTTTAAAAAAATTAACATTTAAATGTTAATTTTATTGTTTTTTTAGTATATTTATTTTGTTAGTATATGTACATGTTTATTGTTATTTCTCAAACAAACTTGTAGTATGAAAGTATAATTTTAGACTTGTTATGATTTGTTTTAGATTTTGTAAAATTGTATTTATTTGTAAATTATTGTAACTTTGTTGAATTACCGAATTACATGTGTTGATGTGAAATAATTAATAGCTTATTGAACGGGTCCATTTTAATTTTTATCAATGCTATTACGGAGTTGTAATTTTCATAAATTTATATGAATAAATTTGTATAGACATTAATAATTGATAGTGAATCCTTTAAAAGTTAGAACTATACCGACAAAATTCGTCGGTATAGTTCCAGCAGGATGTTTTTTTGTTGCTCACATTTTCCAATTGAAAAGATAGAGAAACCAAATTAACGTTGGCCTTGAAATTTCATCCAATTGAAATCTAAGAGTGAGATTTGAAAAGAAAAAAAATGAAGAAAAGTGAACAAATTTTGATCAAATAGCTTGATATTGTGATGCATAATAAGTTTTAAAAGTATTTGTTTATGGAGAATGAGTTATAATGATATTTTTTTAAAAAAATTATTTTTAATATTAACAAATTAAAATCATCTATAAACATAAAAAAAATATATGAAATTAATATCTTTTCGAGTAAAAAGTATTTTGAAAAGTAGTTTATAACACAAAAATAAATATTCTAGATTTTTCTTGCTCAAAAATTTATTCTCAAAAACTTGGGGAAGTGATACACAAATATTTACCATAAGCATAATTAATAACGTGCAAAAATATGTATGAAGAGGAACTTGAAAAGATATTATTCTCTTCTTCTTCTTCTTCTTCTTCTTCTTCTTTATTGATTCAAAGAAGTATAGATTTAGCTTTTACCACAAAAGTCAAGGACTTGTGCAGTAACAATGATAAATATTATATGCATCCTTTTGTGAGATAATAAATAATATTCTAAATATATTCTTCTTAAATCTTACTCGGAACAAATAACTATATTAACAATTAATAAAAAGAAAAACTAAAAGAAAATGGTGTTTTTTTTTTTTTTTTAATCTCGGTTTGAGAGGGTTTTATCATTTTATTCATCGACCATTTATTTATCATTTGTTTATCATTTTATTCAATAGTATTTAGAAATTCCTGATTGATTTTGAGGGGCTTTTATTGACAAAAGAAACTAAAAGAATATTATTTTTTTGAAAAAAAATCTTAGTCCGTATAATATAATTTTATTTCCATCCTTAAAGTTTTTTTTTCTTTTCTCTTTATTAAGTTTAAGATTGATTTTGTCAGGCTTTTATACAAAATCTTTAGGAAGCATGGAATTTAAAACACAAGTGCCATATAATATAATATAGATGTAATTTAATTGACCAAAATGCCTCAAGCCAAGCCTTCGAAGCAGTTACTTCTATAGTAAAACAAATCCTTGAGAATAATTATTTATATCAATGGTGAAGTTTTTTCAATTTTATTCTTAATTTATTTTTATAATTATCTAGATGTTGAGGTAATTTTCCCTCTGGATCACTCAAAGGTAATTTTCCATACACTATCCTCTTTATCATCTCAAAATCTTAATCATGCATTTCCTCTTTAGCATCTCTGCTTCTTTATTATGGTTGACGCTGAATATGGATTCAAAGGAAAAGCACAAAAGCTGCAAATGAAAAGAAAAAACACAGAGAAAAATGCATGTGCTGCTCATGTGCACAATATCCTAACAAAGCTTGACAAATAACCCTAATTTATTGTTTTATTCACTATCAAAAATGATTTTATTAATATAACAATCGAAATATTCCCACATTACTTACCTTTTTTCCCTCTATATATTGGTTCATGGTGTAGTCTTTCACCACACCATCTTTTGAAAGTCCATAAACCCTACTTCACTATCCTCCAAGAAACCAAAAACCAAAAAAGATGACCCAAGCCGGCCAGTACACTTCCATGTCCAAGAAAAACAAGAGGCTTGTCCTTGCTATTTTTGCTTCTTTCTTACTAGTTGCCGCTATAATTGCCATTGCCATTGGCGTGAATTCTCACAAAAACTCCACCAAAAATGATGCTGCTCATGCCTTGCTGATGGCCTCATGCAACTCCACAAGGTATCCTGATTTGTGCTACTCAGCAGCTACCAGTTTCCCTGATGATTCCGCGAAATCGGGTGATCCCAAGGCAGTTATTCTGAAAAACATAAACGCAACTATAGATGCTATTAATAGCAAAAAGATCGAAGCGAATAAGATCCTATCCACCAAAAATCCTACAAAAAAACAAAAGACCGCTCTCGAGGATTGTACGAAGAATTACGACAGCAGTCTTGCCGATCTAGACAAGGTTTGGGGAGAGCTCAATCGCAACCCCAACAATAAAAAACTTCAACAAACAATCATATGCTGATGAGCTCACAACTAAAGTGAGTGCTTGTAAATCAAATGAAGACTCGTGTTTCGATGGTTTCTCTCATTCAACGATATCTAGGAAATTAAGGGATATTTTTCTTGGTTCCAGTGAAGATAATGCTGGAAAGATGTGTAGTAATACATTGTCATTGATCAAGGGGTTGATCGAAGACGCTCAAGCCATTGCCAATAGGCTCAAGACCACAAGCAGGAAGCTCAAGGAGGAGGACGACAGCGATGAAGGGTGGCCGGAGTGGTTGTCGGTAACGGACAGACGGCTGTTCCAATCATCATTGCTGACTCCAGACGTGGTGGTGGCAGCTGATGGCAGTGGGAAGTACAGGACAGTGTCAGCTGCAGTTGCTGATGCACCTAAGCACAGCGCTAAGAGGTATATTATCAAAATCAAGGCAGGTGTCTACAGGGAAAATGTGGAAGTTCCAAGTGAGAAAACCAACATCATGTTTCTTGGAGATGGAAGGAAAAAAACTATCATCACATCAAGTAGGAATGTGGTTGATGGCGGCACAACCTACCATTCTGCCACTGTTGGTATGTCCATTCATTTTATTTTATTTTTCCTAATTATTTTCTATGCAAGACTCTAATGGGACATCTTGATGAACCTCGCAGCCGTGGTGGGTAAAGGATTCCTAGCCAGAGACATAACCTTCCAAAACACAGCCGGCGCCTCCAAGTACCAAGCCGTGGCACTACGAGTTGAGTCTGACTTTGCAGCGTTCTACAAATGTGGCATGGTGGCCTACCAAAACACCCTCCATGTCCACTCAAACCGTCAGTTCTTCACAAACTGCTACATAGCAGGCACGGTTGATTTCATTTTCGGCAATTCTGCAGCTGTTTTCCAAGATTGTGACATCCGTGCTCGCCGTCCCAATCCAGGACAAACAATCACAATAACTGCCCAAGGGAGGAGTGATCCTAATCAAAACACTGGCATTGTAATTCAGAAGTCTAGAATCGGTGCTACTCCTGATCTACAGCATGCCAGGAGTAATTTCTCTGCGTATCTTGGTAGACCCTGGAAGGAGTATTCGAGGACTGTTATCATGCAATCATCCATAAGTGATGTGATAAGCCCGGCCGGATGGCGTGAGTGGAAGGGCAGATTCGCACTTAACACATTACATTTTGCAGAGTACGAAAACAGTGGGGCCGGTGCCGGAACCGCAGGAAGGGTTCCCTGGAAAGGATACAAGGTGATCACCGATGCAACTGAGGCTCAAGCTTTTACTGCTCGCAACTTCATCACTGGTAGTAGCTGGTTGAAATCCACTACCTTCCCATTCTCTCTTGGTCTCTGAACTGGGTTTTATCCATAGTATCCCTACCCACTTCTACCTTACCTAGTATGAGTGGATTGAGTGTCTCGAGTAGCTCTGGTGCTTCTTGTTTTTTGTTTGTTTTTTTTTTTTTTTTACAAGTTTTGGTTCATCCCTTTGGAATGTTGCAATCTCCTCTCCCTGTGGGGAGCTTGTGTTTTTGGTCCTAGACTGGACTCTTACTTATGAAATAAAGAGTGTTTCAAATTAATTTGCTTGTTATTGTTGCTTAAATTAATTTCTCTATTTACTTTTTGCAATTGATAATGATTATGCCTCATTTCTAATACCAAATATGTTCCTTGTCTAAAGTACTGTCTTCATCCCTTGGATTATTGGATTAAGTATGTTTGGCAACATGTTTGGTATGGCGCCGCAACATACCCATCTTTTTCTAGGATGAAAACCAACCTCCAAAAGATCAACTTATTAAACTTATGAAAGTATAAGGATTACCTATACAAGTTTTACATGAGGTTTTTTACATACACAAGTGATCTTTCAATATTAAATCTTATTCATTAACAATTGAATACTATCAAATTTTTCACATTTTGCTCCAAAATTAACCCAGCTTGTAAAAAAGTTAGGTTGCGTTTGAAAAAAAGTTTCAAATTCTATTCAAAGAATCATGACTATAGTATTGAGAACAAACATGATTTGACAAGGTAGACATACTCTATGTTATAGTGTCTTGATGCAAACCTCATGATCATGCGATCATACAACCCACAATCAAGATTAAAATCTAATCCCAGAAAGCTAAAAAATGTTTGATAGGAGTGTGACACAATGAAAACTTATCCTAATGCATCGACACTAGTGGAATTGTATCGAATGACGCCATCTATCTAGTTGATCTTTAGTAAGTTCGTTTTAATTCTTTCAAGAACCAAAGGATGCAATAATCACTTTTACACGTTAAGTTGAGAAAAATTCAGAATTATTATTGATCAAAAGGTGTGGAAACTAAGGTTTACAAGAGTTTAAGTACTTCTGAGAAATTAACCCTGATTGATCTACCTTTGTGGGCTGAATTGACCTACTTACAAAACTAACCCAAAACCAATGCTATTAAGCCCAAACCTTGATTCAAACAAGTATTGGATTTTAGTTGAAAACAAAATATTAATTAAGCCCAAGCAAGCCTTGGGTTGTAGCTTATGTAAAAGAAATAAAGTTTATAAGTTTGATTCTTATAATGCCGTGAGTAGAGAAGAAGAAAAGAAAATATTGCAGGTCTGATACAAGGCTTATTTATAGCCTACAATGCTGCCCAATAATCATAGAGATTAAAGGAGAAGTCGTCGCCCAAGTAGTTTCTTAGATAGAAGAGAATTTTAATTGCAGTCTTGTATTTGTCCTTCTTTTGGAAGAAAACTAGTTGTTGTCCTTAACCTTCCTTGTAGGATTAAAAAACTCCTCAAAATAAACTGACCAATCTATCATTAAATACCAATAGCTTTGCAGCCTATTAAAAATCCTTGTAGAACTAGAAAATTCCCAAAACAAACTACCACATCCTTGTAGGAAAATGATCATTTCCAAATAGAAAGTTCACAAATCAAAAGGAAGTAAATAACAAAACTCATTTAGCATGTTTTAACCTATATCATAAGGCCTTTGAAAACTCTGATTGACTTGAAATTTTTCTCTAACATAGAAAACAATTTCCGGGAAATTCTAGGTACAATTTCTACCCAATCCAACAATCGGATTGAGAATTATGATTATTGTCATAAAACTTTATAGTATGCACAATTACACTAGAATCTGAATTTTCTTGTTCAACCCCTCCTTGAAACGTATCATCCCCTCTCTCTTTAAGATGACTCCTCCTTGATTCACCTATATGTATGATGGATGTTTCATAAGCCTTTTGTTTAAGCATTTTAGAGCTATTTTGATTGCAAACAGATGCCTCCAACTTTGTAAAGTTCATCAAACTTTCTATGATGTTAAGGAAAAACAATGTTTCTTAAACACAACGTGGTACTTGGTTTCGGAGACTATATAAATAGCTAGGTCCCTTTGGATTGCAAGCCATTGAGAACCTTTTCTCCATTGATGGAGCTGAATCTCGAGAAGCATTTGGTGGAAGTAGTGGCCACATCCATCACTAGAAAGCTCATAAAAGACTCCACAAAGCTATGTTTTGATCGCATGAGATATGCATACATGATCGTGAAACTTGTAGAGTGGGATGCAGCTCTCTAAAAGAAGAAGAAACCACTCATTTGAGAAGTCTAGAAGGGCATTAGCTAGAAGACGCTTCTCAACATCAATTGTTGACATGTATCCCCATTTCACCCCTTAACAAAGGAAAAAGCCCTAAAGTTACAAAGCTCATAGAGATATTTAATTATAACCCAAGATGGATATTTTCATTACACAAACACGCACTCCTTGCTTTATATCTGCTTTCCATGGAAGGGAGAGTCTTTAGATGCCTTGATCCTGTACTTTGGATATTCAAGCCAATAACAATCAAAGAAATGCATCCAACGAAACAATATCTAACTCTTTGTAAGCCATAAAGAAATCCAAGTCAAATCTTTCTTGATCTTACTTGAGTTTGTAACTTGAAAACATGATATGAAGTTGATACTTCATAAACAAAAAGAAATGCCACAAAAATAAATGAGTAAATAATAATCTACAAATTATGATTATAAGATTAGAGTTTAAAGAATATAGGTTTGTAGTAATATGATTTTGTTGTATGTGATCTATGATGATGATGCAAAGAAAATGGAAAAAATTAAAAAGTGCTAATAAAAAAAAAGTAAACAAATATAAAAAAGAATTAATGCTCGGCAAGCAACAATGAATAATAATGTCACCTACTGATAAGACAAAATAGTTAGAGAATTTTAATATAAAAGGGTTAGCAATAAATAATTAAACCAAATCACAATATTTAATTATTCAAAATCCTTACTTTCGCTTAATAAAAAGGGTTAGCAATAAATAATGAAGCCAAACTAAGTAAATAAAACCTTAATTAATATAATGTTCAAAATAAGGATTTAGAAGTTAATTAGATAGTAATTTTAAAATAGGATCTATTTATATGCCATATATATTCTTAGATTTTTTTTTCTTGTCATAGTTTTTTTAATATTATTTATTATTATATATAGTGAATTAAAATTTGATTTCAAGAAAAAAAAGGAAAGAAAAACAATGCTTTTATTTGGTTTAACATATACACACAAGCCAAGTGTTTAAATCTTATGGGGTTGTTTTACGCTACCAAGTAACATATATTATTGATGTTTCCTGATCCAGTCCCTATTTTTTTATTCCTCGAACGAAATCAAAAAATGTCCTAAGAAAATAGTCTTTAATTAACCCAACAAATTCTTGAAACATTAAATGTGGTCCCTCGAATCAAACCTGCAAACTCAGGTCAAGATCCTTCTTGCAACAGTATTCTCTACTTTCACGTTTAGATATTCAAACGAGAATATCTTTAACTTCTGATATCAAAATCAAGTGATTCAAAAGTCTAAATTCATCTAAGCATCTAAAACTACAACTTTGATGAAGGATTCGAAGTCAGAAAAAATCATTTTAAAGAACAGAATTTTGCAGCAATCTGGTTATTAAAAGGGGGTCTCCTGATTTAATTCAGAAACTGACAATGCCGAGCCTCCCAATATGACTGAGCGTATGACCTAAAAACAATGACCAATAAAATTGTGATAGAAGCAGAGTCTTTAATGCAAAACTCGGGTAAGAATCCTTCTCATGACAGAATTCTCTACTTTTATGTTAGATATTCAAATGAGAATATCATGAGCTTTTGATATCGAAATCAAGCAATTCAAAAGCCCAAATTAATCTACGTATACAAGACTACAATTTTGATGAAGGATCCAAAGTGGGATAAATTTATTTTGTAGAACAGAATCTGGCTGCAATCTGATTGGTCAAAAAGGATTTCATGATCTAATTCAAGAAACTGACAATGTCGAGCATCCAAATCTAATTGAGAGTCTTCCACAAGAACAGTGAGCCGTAGGACCCAATAAAGATGTAGGTCAATCCTTCAACATGTCATGAGTGACAGAATATAGCTAAGATGGTCATATATTGTATGAAACCAAGTCAGAATCAGAGCTTAATGTTGCACGTGTGCGGCGTCGCGACGATCGTCCACCCTATCTTGGAAAATGTAATGGTATCCCTAGCAAATGTGGTGAGACAAGTAATTCTTGTCTCTTATCAGTAAGATATGGACTAGGAGTCGTTACTTAGAATTTTGGTTACTAGGAACCCTAACTGGTCTTAAAGATCAGGTACGCAGATTAGTTGCGTAAAGGAAAGGTATTAGCACCTCAACTATGCCCTACCTAAGGTAGACTGCATTGTTTGAATGTATGATAAAATCTAATGTCTTGTTGTGTTTTCTAATTGTTGGTATGTCTAAGGTTCAATAAAAGCCCTCCTTAATAAGGAGGTTATTATCTTAATGGGGTAGAACCTAACCGTTCTAGCGTCCAAAAATAATAATTTAATATCTAGAATACGTATTGCATGTAATGTCGTACCACAGATACTAAAAGACAAACAAAATAAAAATTTTGTTTTTTTTGCAATTTTGGTCAATGTTCTCTTGATTTTAATAAACGAATTATTAAAGCCAAAATGCATGCCAAAACATTTTTTTCTAGTGTATAACAAACACAATATGATTTTTTTAGCTTTGAGACACTAGGCCGTATGCACAAAAATATGTTTTTCTTTTTAAATTTTTTTTGTATTTTGGAAGTTTTTGATGAAAATCGGGTATTTTAATACCGGATTCGTAATTTTTTCAAAATGACATATAAAAAGACTGATATTAAGCAAAATTTAGTCTAAAAACATGGGAAAATTTACAATTTTTAAAAGGATTTTTTTTTATTTGGGCTCGTCCCGGCCCAAACATTTTGGACTAGGGCGGGTCTGTCGGGCCATTTAAATAGTGGGCCTCTCCACTGTTCACATGCAACGTGGATAGTGAAGGAGAAGATGCAGAAGAGGAAGAAGAAAGGGAAAGGGAAGACAGCTTACCTGTGGTGGCTCACAGTCCTTCTAGCAACTGTGGTGGTGGCAACGACACTTCTCGGGGTGGTTGGGGCACGGTGGCGCGCTGCTTCTCCTTCTTCCTCTGTGCAGAGGCGAGATCCTCTGCTTTTTTCTTCTTCTTTACTTCCTTTGCTCGACGAGCTGTTGCTGATTGTGGCGATGGAGAGGAGGCACAACGGTGGCACTACTAAGCTGGAGGCGGTCGTTTTCTCCCTCTACCCCTCTCGATTTTGTTTTTTCTTCTTCTCTCTCTCTCTCTCCTCTATTTTTCCTTCTCTTCTCTGCTTCTTCTCTTTTCCTCTCTTTATTTTTTTTTAACTTTCTTTCTTCGTTTCCTCCCCTCTATCTCCTACTTCGTCCTCTATCTTCTCTTCTCTCTTTTGTCTCCTTTTTTTTCCTGCTTGTGCTCCCCTGTTCTTATAGGCAAAAAATAGGGGAGAAAGTGGACAGGGCGGCCACTGTGCTGCCGCCCCTCCAACATATGGAAAATGTGGGCAAATGGGTCCTTGGTCGACGTCTTTTTTATGCTTTTAAGAGAAAGAGAAGTTGGTGAAAATAGGGGAACGCAACTTCCTTCCCCTATTTCTCTACATGTCCAGGGGAAGAAGAAAGTCTGTAGAGCCGTTCAAAACGGCATCGTTTCGGGTTTTTTTAAAAATATAAACAGTGGATGAAACAACGCTGGTTTGGACAGAACACGCCGTTTCATTTAAAAGGAAAAAGGCGACAAAACGTGTCAGAGTTCACATTGGTCCTCAATGTGTGATTTGTTCAATAGAGTCCTCAATTGCAATTTTTGATTGTAAAAAATCAATTCAATTACATCCTTTGCAAAATTCAAACAATGCCCTTGAAGTTGACCTTCTTTTTCACTTTGGTCCTTGGTCTCGAATTTATTCAATTTAACCCTCAAGTGATCAATAAACTTCTAATTTCTTCAATTTTGCTCCTGATTTGTTTTAATTGCAACCCCTCTATTTACGCTCGATTTTCATTTTGGTCCTTGCTTTCATATTTCTTTAATTAAGTCCCTAATTGCCCATCAAACATCAATATTTAAGCAATTAAGCCCATAATTTGACCAAATTAACTCTCAAAAATTATATTTTGACCCTAAAACTTTAATTTCTTCCAATTAAAGGCCAAATTAACTCCAAAATCAATTTTCATTGCAATCAAACCCTCCATAAATTCAATTAAACCTTTAATTAAATTAAATTTGGTCCATAAACATCTGATTTTAGACTTTTCTTCCCCAAATTGAATTTTTCTTTATCAACAAGGCTCTCACCAGTCAACAAAATACTGTCAAATTTCAATCTTAGTATTTTTAAACCTCCCCAATCAATTTTTGATCATTTTCTAAGCGTTTTGGCATCCTCTTTTCACTGTTATTATTTTTTGGGTTTTTTCGAACATATATTTTTATTTGTATTTTCTCCTTTTTGTGCGGGGACCCAAAAATGGGTTACAACACCTAAGTTGGAACAAAAAAAATTATGCGAATGAATTTAGCATTATCAAGACTTGTAATTAGTCTAAGCAACCTGATGATTTTGGCAGCAAAAGGGGAGGATAAAGAGGGCAGAAAACAACTTAAATAAGGTTCGAAAAACATTTGTTTCTTCTTTGCTTTTGTCAATTCCTTAACAATCATGAAATAAACTCCTTTATTTGGTTCAAGAGAGGTATAACCATCTCCAGCATGTGGGGCCCAAAAATGTGTAACTACAAGTGTCAAATGTGTGCGGTGGCATGGCGATCGTTCACCCTAAAGGAAAAACATGGAATGGTATATTCCTGGCAAATGTGTAGAGAGGCAAGGAATTCTTGTCTCTTATCAGGAAAATATAGACTGGGAGTCGCCACATAGTATTTTGGTCATTAGAAACCCTAACTGGTCTAAGGGATCGGATACGGAGACTGGTTGCGTAAAGGGAAGGTATTAGCACCCCAACAACGCCCTACCTAAGGTAAGATGCATTGTTTTGTTTGATAAAATCTAAAGTCGTGTTGTGGTTTCTAATTGTCGGTTCGTTTATGGTTTAAGAAAAGCCCTCCTCTGTAAAGAGATCCTTATCTTATCGGGTGTCGCACGTGTGCGGCGGCGCGACGATCGTCCACCCCCAACCCTTCATGAGGGTGTGGTATGTTGTCTATTTGGCATGGAAAATATGGTGAGACAAGGAGTTCTTTGTCTCTAAGGTAAAAAATTGACAGGGAGTCGCCACCTAGTATTCTGGTTACTAGGAACCCTTACTGGTCTTTAGAGATCAGGTACGGAGACTGGTTGCGTAAAGGGAAGGTGTTAGCACCCCAACTATGCCCTACTTAAGGTAGGCTGCATTGTTTTGTCTAATAAAATCTAAGTCATGTTGTGGTTTCCTATTGTCCAAAATATGCATTACATGTAATGTCATACCCCGGGTTCTATTGTTCAAACAAAAAGAATTAAATATCTGGAATACGCATTACGTGTAATGTCATACCCCAGGTTCTATTGCCAAAAAAAAAAAAAGCATTAAATATCCGGAATATGCATTACGTGTAAAGTCATACCCCGGATACTAAGAGACAAACAAAGTAAAATTTTTGTTGTTTTTGAAATATTGGTCAATATTCTCTTGACTTTAATAAACTGGTTATTAAAGCCAAAATGCATGCTAAAATATTTTTTTTGGTGTATGAAAAATACAATATGAATTTTTTAGCTTTGAGACACTTGGCCGTATGCACAAAAACAATTTTTTCTCTTTTTTTCAATTTTTTTGTATTTTTGGAAGTTTTTTTTTTTTACGAAAACCGGGTATTTAAAAATCAGATTTTTGTATTTTTAACAACATAAAAAAACAACCACCAAATATTAATCAAAATGACATAAAAATTACATGGAAAAATAAAATGCTGAAAAAAAATATTTTTTTTTGAAATGGGCCGAATCAGGCCCAAATATATGGGCTGGGCCGAACCTGGCCCAAAGAATGGGTTAGCTACTGTGCACATAGTAACCGGGGTTACTGTGTGCACAGTAACCAATGAATTAATCTGCAGGTTACTGTGCACATGCACAGTAACCGTGAATTAATTAGCGAGTTACTGTGCACAGCACAGTAACTCGCTAATTAATCTTCATCTGCTGCAGAACGTAAACGTTCTGAATGCAGATGAAGCTCAACCAAAAAAAACGACGGGCAAGGCTACCTGGAGCGGTGGTGATGTTGGCAGCAACTGATGTGGCAGGGGTGACGGCGGCGGAACTGGCTGTTCGCGGTGGCCAGCGGTGCTGTTTTCCTCTCTCTCTCTGTCTCTCTCTCTGCTTCTTCTTCTTCTTCTTCGCTCTCTCTCCCTTCTCTTCTACTTTCTTCTCTCTGTCTCTCCCTTCTCTTCTCCTCCTCTTTCTTTGCTCTCCCTTCTCTTCTCCCCCTTTTTATAGAGCCCGTGAGCATGTTTTTTTTCATTGTGGAGCCAAGGAACGGGTCATGCGGCGGCTGGTCGGGCGCGGCTGTCCAGGCGTGCCTACCTCAGTTTCGGCGGTGCGGTAGGTGGTCGGCCAATGTCTTCGGTCGGTGGGCTAGAGGGACCGGCGGTCGGTGGGCTTGAGGGACCGGCGTCATTAAATATGCATTCTTTTTCCTTCTTTGCTGCTGTGTGTTCGGCGGGGAAGAAAGGGGAACAGTGTCGTTCAAAACGGCACTGTTTTGAGCTTTCTTTGATTTTTTTTTTTGTATTTATTATTTTTTTTATGGGGACCCAAAAATGGGTTACAACAGTTGCCCCCCTCTTTACAATGCTTACGGAGCAAAGATTTGTGCATAGTAAGTGTTGTAAAGAAAAAATAACATTGGTCTTCCGAAACTGGTCGTCTCAAAATTTGATTAACCTAAAACTTCAACCGGACCCAAAGTCCTGTGTATGGTTGGGCTAAACTGAGATTCCTTTCGCCAATCCCCTTTAACCCGAAAAAAAGGAAAGAATGTGAAGTGTGGTCTCATTGTAATGGGTGACCTACCCAGATATAAAACATGGAGAATTGGTCGCATTGTAATGGGTGACCTATACAGAAAAAATGTTGGTGAGGGCTCAAAGGCGCACTCAAAAGGAGGTAGGGTTACAAAACACTCTACCTGACTGGTGGTGGCTCAAAGGCACACTTGGAATGAGTTGAGGGCTCAAAGGCACAATTAAAAGGAGGTAGGGTTAGAAAACGCACTACCTAAGGGATGAGGGCTCAAAGGCACACTCAAAATAGAAGTAAGGGCTCAAAGGCGCACTCAAAAAGAGGTAGGGTTAGAAAACGCACTACCAAAGGGATGAGGGCTCTAAAGCGCACTCAAAATGGAGGTGAGGGCTCAAAGGCGCACTCAAACGGAAGGTAGGTAGGGGTTAGAAAACGCACTACCAAAGGGATGAGGGCTCAAAGGCGCACTCAAAATGGAGGTGAGGGCTCAAGGCGCACTCAAAAGGAGGTAGGGTTAGAAAAACGCACTACCCAAGGGATGAGGGCTCAAAGGCGCACTCAAAATGGAGGTGAGGGCTCAAAGGCGCACTCAAACGGAGGTCAGGGGTTTAGAAAAACGCACTACCAAAGGGATGAGGGCTCAAAGGCGCACTCAAAGGAGGTGAGGGCTCAAAGGCGCACTCAAAAGGAGGTAGGGTTAGAAAACGCACTACCAAAGGGATGAGGGCTCAAAGGCGCACTCAACATGGAGGTGGAGGTCAAAAGGCGCACTCAGAATGGAGGTAGGGTTAGAAAAACGCACTACCCAAGAAGGGGATGAGGGCTCAAAGGCGCACTCAAAAGGAGTAGGGTTAGAAAACGCACTACCAAAGGGATGAGGGCTCAAAGGCGCACTCAAAATGGAGGTGAGGGCTCGAAGGCGCACTCAAAAGGAGGTAGGGTTAGAAAATGCATACCAAAGGGATGAGGGCTCAAAGGCGCACTCAAAATGGAGGAGAGGGCTCAAAGGCGCACTCAGAAATGGAGGTAAGGGCTTGAAGGGCACTCAAAAGGAGGTGAGGGTTTAGAAAAACGCACTACCAAAGGGAATGAGGGCTCAAAAGGCGCACTCAAAATGGAGGAGAGGGCTCAAAGGCGCACTCAGAATGGAGGTAAGGGCTCAAAGGCGCACTCAAAAGGAAGGTAGGGTTAGAAAACGCACTACTCAAAGGGATGAGGGCTCCAAAGGCGCACTCAAAATGGAGGTGAGGGCTCAAAGGCGCACTCAAAAGAGGGTTAGAAACGCACTACCCAAGGGATGAGGGCTCAAAAGGCGCAAAGGCTCAAAGGGATCAAAGGAGGAGAGGGCTCAAGGCGCACTCAAAAGGAGGTAGGGTTAGAAAAACGCACTACCAAGGGAAAGGGCACTCAAAATGAGGCTCAAGGCGCAAAAGGACACGCACTGAGGATGGTGAGGGCTCAAAGGCGCACTCAAAAGGAGGTAGGGTTAGAAAACGCACTACCAAAGGGATGAGGGGCACTCAAAGGCCACACTCAATATGGAGGTGAGGGCTCAAAGGCGCACTCAAAGGAGGTAGGGTTAGAAAACGCACTACCAAAGGGATGAGGGCTCAAAGGCGCACTTAAAATGGAGGGAGAGGGCTCAAAGGCGCACTCAGAATGGAGGTAAGGGCTCGAATAGGCGCACTCAAAAGGAGGTAGGGTTAGAAAACGCACTACCAAAAGGTGAGGGCTCAAAGGCGCACTCAAAATGGAGGAGAGGGCTCAAAGGCGCACTCAGAAATGGAGGTGAGGCTCAAAGGCGCACTCAAAAGGAGGTAGGGTTAGAAAACGCACTACAAAAGGGATGAGGGCTCAAAGCGCACTCAAAATGGAGGTGAGGGCTCAAAGGCGCACTCAAAAGGAGGTAGGGTTTAGAAAAACGCACTACCCAAGGATGAGGGCTCAAAGGCGCACTCAACATGGAGGTTGAGGTCTCAAAGGCGCACTCAAAAGGAGGTAGGGTTAGAAAACGCACTACCAAAGGGATGAGGGCTCAAAGGCGCACTCAATATGGAGTGAGGGCTCAAAAGGCGCACTCAAAAGGAGCTAGGGTTTAGAAAACGCACTACCAAAGGATGAGGTTGAAGCAATGATTGTCAATGTTTGAAAAGCAAAATGCATTATGATTGATATGCATGTATTACTTACCTGAGAAATATAGGCCCCATTTCTTCATGGTGTCTTTGTTTTCTCTTTAAAAGTTGTTAGAGTGTTGGTAGTAAACTTCGATGGCTTTTCCACTTTTGCTTACTCGGGTTAACATATTGTGTGATCTTGACCTCTGGGAAGGGTTTGATGTCATCATACATCTTTTGTCCTTCACCCCAACAAGTAGAGTTACCAATTTTGCCCGTCATTTTCCTTAGAAAGGAATCATGGAGCCAGCCTACCATGTGTTTTTGATTGCCCCCCAGCTTGATCATGCCCCCCCAAGTGTTCAACTTGGGTTTAGTTTTTGGGGTGAGGATATGTGAAAGTAAGTTTGGGTTTTTTTTTTGTACAATGAAATGTTTTCATGCAAAATTTTTGGAACTTCAAAGTTATGCCACTCACAAAAATGATTTTTGATATTGGTTCAAAATAAACTTGTTCTCAAAAATTCAAGTGATTCCTATGGACAGGTTTCTTGACGTGATGAAAGCTTTTTTGCTTTTGTTTAAAGATGAAGGTGACATCTGGTTTGGTCACAAAAGGTTTAAATGTCAATTTGAGGGTTATTTGAGAACCGAATTGATTCAAAGCATTTATTTTCTTTGCAATGAATATATGATTTGACTCGCACGAGAAAGCACTGCATATCGATCCAGATTGCTTGTCTTTGATCAGAAAAGGGCTTTATCAGGCACGTAATGTAGGCTTTAGTTATTAGTTACAAAGAAAGGATATGTTTGCAGGCTCAAAAGGTGTTTAAGGGACTTTTAAGACTAAGGATCACAAGTGCTTATATCCCAAACTCTTTTGTTCATACATTTTTGGACCTTAGAATTGATTTGTAAAATGGTCCACGGTGCCCCCCAGTGTTGGGCTTTGGGGCTCTTTCTCTTTGTTTTTGTTTTCTTCATTTGATTTTGAGCATCATGGCATTGGCCTTGTAATTTTTGCTCAAAATTTTTGGATCCTTTGGGATTTTTCTTCATGCCCCTAGCTTTTGTATGGGCACCTTTGATGATTGAGAATTTTCTTTTATGCCCCCAGTATTGTTTGGGCACTTTCATTGTTTTGAAGACTTTTTCATGCCCCCAAGAGTTATTTGGGCACTTTCAATCATTATGGATTTTTTTGCACTTGCCCCCCCAGTGTAGGGGTGTGATCCTAGCCAGGGTTATTTTTTCAAGAAAATGTATTAGGCTCAAAAGGGGACTGCAAATGATATATTTCAGCCTTGTGAAAGGATTATCAAAGATGGCCTTTCTTCATCTCAAATGCATGCATTTAGGATCGGTAAGCCTTGCTTTCATGCGAGTATGCAATGTGATTTCTCATTATTCATGCAAATAAAAACCCAGCTTTTGGAATCACTTCATGTTTTTTTTTTTTTTTTTTTCTAGGTGTATGGTTACCTCTCTAAGGAATCACCTGAATTTCCAGAACTTGTTTATTTTCGGACAAACGTCAACATGATTTCTGTTTTTGTACTAAACTTTGAATTCCCAAAAATCATCACATGCGATCATACATAGTTTTGGAAGAAAAGGAAAATGCACCACAAGATTTTAGGCGCGATGGTTTCATGCTTAAAGGTTATGCTCAATGTGTTATTTGCATGAAACAACAAAAATGAAGGCATGTGATGAACACAACAAAACACATGATTTTATTAACAAGAAAGGCTTAGTGGACAAGGAAAGTCTTGTGGAAATTTTTTAGCCAAATGACCAACAAAAACTAGAATAGGTTGAAACAAAAAATCAAGTTTTTGGAGGCATGATCAAACTGAGGTAGTTATTTTGGCAGAGAAAGAACAGGCTCCATTCTGCAACGGTGATGCAATTCCCCTTTAAATTGTGTTGAGGCTCTTGATCATGTGGGCCCTCAATTTCTTCAGGTTGAGTCTTTGTTGGGGCTTGAACAAAAATGATAGGTCAATTGGAAGGACCTTCACCAGAGGCATTTCTCCATATATGCTCGAGTAAGCTAGAGGTGAGTCAAGCTTTTGTTCAAAGACTCTAACTCTTCGTGCAAATAGGCATCACGTTGAGCACGCTCTTCATCTTCCATGTTTCTTGCTCAAAGTCGGGTGTTGTACATTTTTTTGGGGACCTATATTTCAATCTGACATGTATGCATGTTAAATGTATGAACATGTAATCTATATGACAAACTCGCCCTTCGAGGGGTGACATATAGTCGCAACTCTTGTATGATGAAACAAGAATCTTGATTCTTGCACAAACTCTACAATGAAAATTTTCTGAGCGACGGTCATTGTGTCACCCAAAAGTCTGGAGTTCAAGATGCTTCAAGAAGGGCTTGCTCGGATGCAAAACAATGTATACGGAGCATACATCCTAAAGGCTGGTTCTAATCTTTTTAAGTGAGACAAAAGGTAGGTTTACTATTTGGTCTCTAAAAAAGGGACTCTCGTTGTCCAGTGATCGCCCTCGTGGAGGCAATATGGGGCTTGTAGGCAATGAGATGGTACGTGTACCAACATTACCAGTCTAAGCACTCAACGAAGAAGTTGGGGTTTACACAAACTTAAACCTTGACTAAAAGTCGTAAGGTAAGCTGCTAGTCCCCCTCCTAACCAGAAGCTTGTGTGTGTTTTTTAAAAAAAGTAACTATGTGATGCATGAGATAAATATGTACAGAAATTAAAACGGCTCAACTAAATATGAACAAATATATAGAAAATGCCCATATTTAAAATAAAACAAGCAAACCACAACAATAAAACACAATTATCAGACAAAAACAAAGCTTAGTCCACAAAGTCTCCAGTGGAGTCGCCATTCTGTCGCACGTTGCGGCGGCGCGACGATCGTCCACCCCCAACCCTTCATGAGGGTGTGGTATGTTGTCTATTTGGCATGGAAAATATGGTGAGACAAGGAGTTCTTTGTCTCTAAGGTAAAAAAATGGACAGGGAGTCGCCACCTTAGTATTCTGGTTACTAGGAACCCTTACTGGTCTTTTAGAGATCAGGTACGGGAGACTGGTTGCGTAAAGGGAAGGTGTTAGCACCCCAACTACGCCCTACCTAAGGTAGGCTGCATTGTTTTGTCTAATAAAATCTAAGTCATGTTGTGGTTTCCTATTGTCCAAAATATGCATTACATGTAATGTCATACCCCGGTTCTATTGTTCAAACAAAAAAATTAAATATCTGGAATACGCATTACGTGTAATGTCATAACCCCAGGTTCTATTGGCATTAAATATCCGGAATATGCATTACGTGTAAAGTCATTACCCCGGATACTAAGAGACAAACAAAGTAAAATTTTGTTGTTTTTGAAAATTTGCCAATATTCTTGACTTTAATAACTGGTTATTAAAGCCAAAATGCATGCTAAAATATTTTTTTGGTGTATGAAAATACAATATGAATTTTTTAGCTTTGAGACACTTGGCCGTATGCACAAAAACATTTTTTTCTCTTTTTTTCAATTTTTTTGTATTTTGGAAGTTTTTTTTTTTTTTGACGTTTAAAACCGGGGTATTTAAAAATCAGATTTTTGTATTTTTAACAAGCATAAAAAAAACCACCAATATTAATCAAAATGACATAAAAATTACATGGAAAATAAAATGCTGAAAAAAAACATATTTTTTTTTTTGGAAATGGGCCGATTCAAGGCCAAATATATGGGAGGACTGGGCCGAACCTGGCCAAATGAATGGGTTTAGCTACTGTGGCACTAAGTAACGGGTACAACGGTGCACAGTAACCAGAGAAGTTAATCTGCAGGTTACTGTGGCACATGCACAGATACACTACTCGCTAATTGAATCTGTCATCTGCTGCAGAACGTAAACGTTCTGCATGCAGATGAAGCTCAACCAAAAAAAACGACGGGGCAAGGCTACCTGGAGCGGTGGTGATGTTGGCAGCAACTGAATGTGGCAGGGGTGGACGCGCGGCGGAACTGGTGTTGCGGTGGCGAGGACGCGGTGCTGTTTTCATTCGTTCTCTCCTTGTTTTACTCTCTTCTCTGCTTCTTCACTTCTTAATTCGCTTCTCTTTCCTTCTCTTCTGACTTATTCTTCTCTCTGTCTCTCCCTTTATCTCTTCTCCTTCCTCTTTGCTTTGGTTCCCTCTCTTCTCCCCCTTTTTATAGAGCCAGTGAAGATGTTTTTTTTCATTGTTTGGGCCATAGAACGGGTCCAATGCGGCGGCTCGGTCGGGCGCGGCTGTGCCAGCGCGTGCCTACCTCAAGTTTCGGCGGTGCGGTATGGTGGTTGCTCGGCCAAGTGGGTTTTCTTTTTTTCGGGTTCCCCGGTTTTTGGGCTAGAGGGACCGGCGTCGGTGGCTTGAGGGAACCGGGCGTCATAGTAGCAATATGCATGTCTTTTTTTCCTTCTTATGCTGCTGGTGTTGTTACAGGCGGGGGAAGAAAGGGGAACAGTGTGTTCAAAACCGGCACTGTTTTGAGCTTTCTTCTGGATTTTTTTTTTTTGTATTTATTATTTTTTTTTTATGGGGACAAAAATGGGTTAGCAAACAAAGGGTGAATGAATGTTTGGATGAAATTATAATGGGTCTTTTGGAAGATACTTAAAAAGTATAAGAAGATTTTTTATTAGTTTTTAATATATTTTATGTATAATCTGACGAGTTTGAACTTTGAACTTTGAAGGTCTTGATACTTTTTCGATTCAGAATTTGTTTATTTATAATCTGATCACAGGAGGCTGGTCTAGCGCGGACTTTACTTGGGTCAGGCAACGGCAGTGGGCACTGCTGTTCTGGAAGGTGACCCACCCAGTTTGATTGCGAGCCCTTTCAAAGTCAGCAGATAAAGACTTCACTGGTGCAAGCTTCCATTACTCCCCTCACTTCATTGGCCCAAGTCTCCGTTAATTAGCACCCTGGTTGAACAATTCCCTTGTCTTGATCCTCCCAAATCAATGCTCGGTCCTTGGTCTTCTTTTCCTTAAATTTTAGAGCATGCCCCCTACGATACTAGACATATTTATTATCCTCCCAACCTCCATGATGTTCAAGTTTCCTCCAAGAACAAGGCGGGCATGCAGCAACCACCAATGGCTGTGGGAGGAGCAAGCAGTACAGGTCCAACCCCATACCGCTCTTTGCAAGACACCCCCACCTGGGCTCTGGCAACCGTTTGCTTCGTCTTCATCTTCACCGGCATATTCATTGAGTACTTGATCCACCTCCTTAGCCACGTAAGTCAACTCTTAGATGCCACCACCAACAAAGCACTAGAAAATCATGTGATTTCAAGTTCAAGAACCTCCTTGACCATTAATTGTACTGTTGCAGTGGCTGAAAAAAAGCAGAAAGACTGCTTGTATGAGGCTTTGGAGAAGCTCAAATCAGGTGAGCCAGCTTATGATAGCTAGAACAGTTAAATATATATTCTCCATATAATTGATGGGCCTGGTTAGGGACTGACGACGATTCTGTTTGCTGGTGGTCACAGTTTTTGCTTCCATGGTGCTGGGTTCATGTCACTCATTTTGACAGTAACTCAAAGATCATCATCAAAAATCTGCATATTGACAAGGTTGCAAACAGGATGCTACCATGGCCGTCAAACCATAACCAAAACCACCAAAGCAACACAGGAAAGGCATCTTGGCAGCTGAATCCGGCTCAGATTATTGTGGCTCAAGGGTTTGCACGCACATCCCATCTTCAGGGATTTCTTGTTTGCGCGGTGCACACCGCACACAAACAACAGAACACTAACTAATCCGTAGATTAAATGTTTCAGGGAATGACATCTCTCTATTATCACAAAGCGGGGTCAATCAGCTCAATATATTCATCTGTGTGATCGCAATCAATGCAAATACTCCACACCGTTTCTTACTATGGCCTTGGAAGGGCAAAGGTAACATTAACATTAGCCTTTGTACTGCATTCATACTCTTTCAGACTTTAAATGGAACCAGCTGATAATTCTTGGATTATAGTTACTGCGACATAACTTTTTTTCTCGTTATACTGATATATAAAAATCTCTTCTCTTGTGTTAAAAATTAATTTGGAAAAGATATTCACGGGCAGACAACTAGTAATAATATAACTGATATATATATATATATATATATATATATATATATATTGTCAAATAGAAAAGACTTGAAAACCTCCAAGCAAGTCATGGCCATGCAAAAGAAGATAATGGAATCTGTGGACACCTCGAGCTTGTTTGACCTGGCCTTTATGTTCTTTAATTTGAAGGGGTTTGGATATTGATGGTCTAGGCTTGTTTTGTGTATACTGTATACTATATATTTTGGACCAGAACTTGCCAAGTTGCCGTGAAGTTGGCCCCAGACTTGGGGGAGTACTGCCCTTGACTTCCTGTACTCCATGCGTTGTCTGGAAAAAAAAAAGCAATCTATTTCTACTTAATTAGTCCTCCCTGATCTGTTGAAATGTATAATTAATGCTAATCAAGCATGATCCACTTTTCATGAAGGTTTTGCTTCCCTAATTATTTTTCACCATTATTGACCGATTGATTACTTGATTAATCAACAGATTAGGAGTTGGAAAGCTTGGGAGCGAGAGACTCAAACAGTGGAAATACCAAGCTGCCAATGGTATTAATCAAATTATTGTTTTGCCTCTTAGCTCGATGTTTTTCTCTCTTTAAAATAAAAACAATACACAGCCCGACAACAATTTAATTTTGTGTGTGATTCAAAGCAAAACTTTCAAGAGTGTATATATATATTAAAGAACTCTAAAACGTGTGGGATATTCATTCTAGCAGGGTTTTGCTTTTTTTTTTTTGAGTAATTTTTCTTTCTGTAACATATTTTTTCTGTTTTTTTTTTGGAGCATTATTTTTCATGCTTTTGTTTCTTCTTCATTTTTTTTATATATATATTTTTTTTTTACCCAAAATTGACTTCTTCTTTTTTTTTTAATTTTTTTCAAAAATTATCTTTGCTAATTTTTTTAAATATTGAGCTGGCTGAAAATTTAACTATGTATCTTTTTTCTTTAAAACATTGTGGATTGCTATAATATACTCATATATTGATTTTTTTTAAATGGTCTTTGTAGATTTTTTTTTTTTATATATATTGAGTTGGTTGAGAACTTAGCTTTATAGTTTTTTTTTTTTTTAAATAATATGGATTGCTACAGTGTTTTTCCTATATAGTTTTGTTTTACTGTAGTGTTTCCCACATATTTTTTTTTAAAAATTATTTTTATCGAATTTATTTTTTCAATATTGAGCTGGCTGATAATCTAGCTTTAGCTTTCCCCACATGTTTTTTTTTTGTTTTTTTATTCTTTTTCTTTTTTTCCACAATTGTCATTTTTTACATATTTTTTTTTTCAGAATTATTTTTGTTGATTTTACTTTTTTTGCTATTGAGTTGGTTGAAATTTTAGTTTTTTGGTTTTTTCTTTAAAACACTTTAGCTTTCCTAGCGTGTTTTTTTTCTTGCTTTTGTTTCCATTTTTTTACATGTTTTTTTTTTTTTCATTTCTTTTACCCAAAATTGACTTCCTTTTTTTTTTTTTTAAAAAAAAAATAGTCTTTGTCAGTTCTTTTTTTATATATTGAGCTGGTTGAGAACTTAGCTTTTTTTTTTTTAAAAAAAAAACACTATGGATTGCTACAGTGTTTCCCTTACATGATTTTTGTTTGTCTACAGTGTTTCCCCAACTATTTTTTTTTTTAAATTATCTTTGTCAAATTTATTTTTTCAATATTGAATTGGTTGAGAATTTAGCTTTAACTTTAGCTTTCCCCACGTTTTTTTTTCCATTTTTTTAAATTTTTCCCAAAATTGTCTTTCTTCTTTATATTTTCATTTTTTTTTCATGATTTTTTTTTTTGATTTTATTTTTTTTACTATTGGGCTTTATTGATAATTTAGTTTTTAATTTTTTTCTTTAAAACACTAGATTGCTGTAGTATTTCTCTACATGATTTTTTATTAAATAATTTTTTTTTTTCAGAATTATCTTTGTCGATTTTATTTTTTCCATATTAAGCTGATTGAGAATTTAGGCTTTATAGTTATTTAAAATAATGTAGATTACTACAGTGTTTTCCCACATGATTTTTGACTTGCTATATTGTTTCCCCACATATTTTTTTTATCGATATTTTTTTTCCAAAATATGTTTTTGTCAAATTTATTATTTTTCATACTAAACCAGTTAATAATTTAGCTTTTTTTTCTAAAACATCGTTGATTGCTACATTGTTTTCCCATATGCTTTTTTTTCTTATGTTTTTTTTTTTTAAATTGTCTTTGTCGTTTTTATTGTTTTTGATATTGAGCTGGTTAAAAATTACAACTGTAGATTTTCTCATGAAACACTATAGATTGTTATAGTGTTTCCCTTGATGTTTTTTTTCCTTTTCGTTTTTTTTTTTATATTTGTCAAAATTATCTTTATTGATTTTTTTTTAATATTGAGCTGGTTGAGAATTATAGTTGTATATTTCCTCACAAAACACTATAGATTACTACCGTATTTTCTTAAATAAGTTTTAATATTTTAATTATTATATTATAATTATTAATTATAATATTATTATATTGTGTTATATTATATTGTATTATATAACTATTTTTTTCTTTTTTTTTTCTCTTTTTAATTTTTTTTAATGAATTTTTTTTGTTTGGTTTAGTTTGTTAATGTTAATTTTTTTTTTATTTAGTTATCAGATTTTCATGATATGGATCTCGGGTTTGATGGGTTGGCCTGATTTGACAAGTTATTTTTTTCATTTAATTTAGTTTGTTAAAGTTAATTTTCTTTCTATTTAATTATCAAACTTTCATATTTTCATGACATGTGTCCTGGGCTTGACGGGTTAACTTGGTTTGATGGGTTAACCCAGTTAATTCTGAGTAAATCCATCATTTGTTTTTCTATTTAGTTATCAAACTTTCATGATGTGAATTCCAGGTTTTACGGGATAACCTGGTTTAAAGAGTTAGCCCAATTAATTCAATTTTTTTTCTTTTTCTTTATTAGTTTTTTCCTTTATGTTGATTTTTTTTCTTTGTTTTTTTTAATTAATCTATTTAATTATCACACTTTTATGACACGACCTTTATAGCTAGACCCACATCCAATATTCTTGGGTCCGGTATTGCAGTCAGGCTCACTTAAACTTGGGTCATGCAAATTTAATTTTATTATTAATATTATAAATATTACTCTTAGGTCAGGCGTTGCAACCAAACCCAAGATTCTTAGATATAGCTTTGCAGAAAAAACCTAAGATTTTTAAATTTTTATTTGTTTTAATATTTTTTATGCAAAAAAAATAACCCGCAGCATCGCGCGCGGGTCAAATATGTAGTATATATGAAAGTGCGCGCACATGTCCTCTAATTAATCTTAAAGTTGACTTTAGTTTAATACTGATTGAAAAAAATAATCAAAGCTATAATATTTAATATATTATTAACATTTCTTTTGTTTCTTTTATTGTAGATGCTCATCGCTTTCGATACACAAGGCAAACGACATTTGCACGTAGACACATGGGTTTCTTTACAGCAACATCAGCCCAACTCTGGATTGTAATTAAGCACCAATTAATCATTTTCTTTTTTTTGATCGCATCGTCATTATATTTAATTACAGCCATAGTATATATATGTATTTCTCGATCGTAGGTTAAAATAACATTTAACTGCTTGGTTGTATTCAATTACAGAAATGCTTTTTCCGTCAATTCTTCAGTTCAGTGGCAAAAGTTGACTATCTAACCCTGCGCCATGGATTCCTGGCGGTGAGCTTCTCATGCTTTCATCCCACCTAGCTCATGATCACGCCCTTGATTATATATAACCTTATCTTCATCATCATTTTATTATTATTATTACAATCCTTCTTTGTTATTATTGACGAATTGAATTGCATACATACATGTTGTTTTGTTTGTGAGTATGTGTCAATAAAAAATTATTTCAACCCAATAACTTAAGCTATTAGATGAGGTTCCAATATATGATATATATTATTTTCTAACACACTCCTTTAAGTGCAAGTTTTTTGAGCTTAAAAATTTGTACAAATCCATATTTTATTATGCTTAATTTAAAAAAATATCTCAGCTCAATAATTTAAGCTATTAGACGAAATTTCAGGATATTATTTATATTATTTTTTATAAATTTGTTCATTTAGTATGCTTTTCAAAATAAAAATAAGCACAGAAGAATCAAGATTTATACTGATAATTCATTCATGAATAACTATTTGCAGGCTCATTTTCCCAATAACAGTTCCTTCAATTTCCAAAGGTACATACAACGATCGCTGGATGATGATTTCAAAGAAATAGTCGGCATTAGGTACGTTGAAGGATCAATAATTCAAGAAGCCATAAATATATATATACATGGTGATATAGTAATGCGAGCGCCGTTGTGACTGCATGCATCCGTGTTCTTATGTCATAATCTTCTGTTTCTATTGCTTTTTTTCACAGTCCCTGGATGTGGTTTTTAGTCGTCATCTTCATGCTTGTGGATGTCTATGGTAAATTAATGCTAGCTTCTGCTTTTCTCTTAATTTCTTTAATATTAAAAAAAACCTATCATTTCTAAATTAATTAACTTGCATGTGTTTGTGTGTGAACAAAAACAGGTTGGCATGCCTATCTTTGGGTATCATTTATCCCACTGCTAGTACGTTGCTCCTACTATAAATTCAAACTTCTCTTTATACATTCTTATGATCTTTTGTAGTAGAAATAGTTCTTAATTAATTAAATTAAAGGAGTGGTTTTATGTGTTTGCAGATAGTGCTGGTTCTTGGAACCAAACTTGAAGTAGTAGTAGCAGAAATGGCTCTTGAAATCCGTGATCAAAGCAGTGTAATCAAGGGAGCTCCTCTAGTCCGACCAGATAACAGTCTCTTCTGGTTCAGTCATCCAAAATATGTCTTGCCTCTTATACACTTCACTCTATTCATGGTATGTCCATTCATTTTTAATATTTTGTCTGTGTGTGTTTGTATATGCATGATCTTATCGTGTGTTTGGTTACTGTCTCACACGACATAAAAGATATTTCTTTGATTAAATATGTTTATATATGTATTTGTCTCTTCTATCACTATATACTAATCAAAAGTAATGATACAAATCTAAAATCAAGTTCTGTTTATAATCACTGCATTATTAGTGAACTTACTTTCTTTCCTTCCGCACCCTGCAGAACGCGTTCGAGCTCGCATTTTTTGTTTGGGTCACGGTAGTATTCCTCACCACTTCCCTTCCCTTTGTTTTCACTATGAATCCAACTTAATACAACCCTACGTTATGACAAATATCTAATTTCTCTCTCTCTTTTTTCTCAGCTGCAATTTGGGATAAAATCTTGCTACCATGAAAAGGTAGAGATCACCGCTGTTAGGGTTGTATTAGCGTGAGTATAACTTCCCTTCCCTACTATTTTCATTCATCTTGCTGGAAAAAATTGATTCAATCGCGACTATTTTACTTGTCAATGCATAAGGAATTGTTATGTCTTTCCAGGGTGACTGTTCAAATCATGTGTAGCTACATTACTCTTCCTCTGTATGCCCTAGTAACCCAGGTATCCATCCATATCTCTTTCTTTCTTTCTATATATATATATATATATATATATATATAGAATCGCATGGTTAGTCTTGGAAATGCACTAAAACTTAATTTGTATGTAAACAGATGGGGTCACAATTAAAGGGTGCGATCTTGGAAGAGCGAACAGCTAACGCTATCAAGCAATGTACGTGGAGTGAAGAAGAAGATGAAGAAAAAAAGACAAGATGTTTCACTATCTAATTATCACTCTTATTCCCCCCCTGTGTCAACTAGCAACCGAACCATGGATTCCCTCTCAGATAACAGCCATCATCATAGCCAAAGTAATTCTCAAGATGACATCCCTTCTCTTTTAAGAAATCCAACTTTAAGTGATATCACTCCATTTCATGGCCAAATTGAGATGGTTGAAAATGGTGCTCAAGAAATTCCCCAACATGTGGTTCCATCCACTGTGATTGAAATAGCTGGTGTGCCTGATCTAATCAAGAATCAAACATAGATATTTACAATCTAAAAAATTATCCCCCTATATTTGTAAGTTACAAATTCATTGCCCTTGTAATATTTTGATCTATTGATAGATTTGTGAAAAAAAGAGCACATTTACGTCTCTAAACTATCACTTGACTATAGCTTAAGTTCCCAAACAAAATATTTTTGCTATATTATTGGTGTTGGGTTTTCCAAAACGCATATACCACCAAAAAACAATAAATTTCATATCCTCTAACATTAATCCACAAGTCGTCCAAGTATCTATCCTTTAACGTTAATCCACACAAACCACCAGTGAAAAATCTTTTAAACCTTTTTAGAAGAGATGGATTGTTATGCTTTTGAGTGCTAGTTGTTTTCTTTTATGTTTTTTAAGTGTTATGCAACTTAGTTTTTCTACGTATAACATTCTATTTATAGAAAAACCTGAAAACCCTATAAATAACAAAATATCAATTTGCTCCCTGAATAAGATCATATATATTATTTCACGATAATTTCAAAAATTATTCAATCAAAATCCCTACTTGTTTTTTTTTTCTTAAATCTAGAATTGCAATCCCTTATATTAAATACATTCCAGTCCCCAATTTCTAAAACTTATTAACAATCAAGTCACACTTAATTAATCATCATAGTTTTATTTTTTGACCAATGGTTCTTATGTGTGTAATCCATTAGGTTATCTGATAAGTTGGCTTAAATATAAATCACAATCCTAAATAAAATAGGATTAAATAAATTAAATAATTTAATTTATTATCAATTCAATAATTAATTGATTTATATTTGAAAATTAAATACAATGCTTAGTAACGTGTCATGATCCCTAAACTAATAGGAAAGTCATAAGTGATTTAACTTAACATTTCAGTTACCAGTTCTTAGTTTAATTTTATTTTCTTCATTAACAATATTATGATTTAGACATTATAGCATGTAGTATGTCTACCCTATCAAATCATGTTTGTTCACAACACTATAGTTATTGATTATTTGAATATGTTGAAACTCTTTTCAAATCTCATTCCACCTTACACAATGGTTTACAATCAATGTTATTCCAGAACAAATGAAATATTATTCTAATTAATTCACATAAGGTGATGAATCATCTCTTGATTACTTAAATATCTTCTTATAGTTCATGTTATACCCAATATCTACTCATTTGTTACCCTTGATTATGATAATTTGTAGTAGGATCAAAGCATAACATTCCCTATATAAGATAACTTAATGATCTCAAGTCTAAGGATTACTTACATAACCATCATATGAGCTTTTTCATAGACAGACACAAGTGATATTTCTATATGAAATTCATGACTAACAGTTTATTATTTTTGGGATTTGTTGTGAGTGCTGATGGAATTAAGGTCGACGAAGAACAAAATCCATGCCATCCAGGAATGGCCTACTCTAAAGAATGTTGGCGAGGTACGTAGTTTCCATGGCCTCACAACGTTCTACCAGTGGTTTTTAGAAATTTCAGCTGAATCATCGCACCAATCACTATGTCGCACGTCCCAGTGCGGTGTTTGTTGGTAATTTTTCATTCGTTTGCTTGTTTGGTTCTTGAGAGTTGCCATCTAGTATTTAGTTCAGGGTTACTAGGAAACCCAAGTGTACTAATCTTATCAAAGATTCACGGGTAAGGAAATGGTTGTGGCTAGGGAAGGTATTAGCACCCTTAGCGTACCCTACCTGAGGTAAGCTGCTTTGCAATTTGATGTGACTTAGAAAGTTTTGAAAGTTGTCTTGCCAATGACTTCTTAAAAAGAAAAGAAAAGTTCTACTTGGTAAGAAAATCCTTATCTTATTGAATAAAGAAAACCTAATTACTCTAACATCAATAATAATAATAATAATAATAAAACAAACTTTTCTATTTAATATCAAGAATACATCTTACATATAAGATTATAATCCCGGATATCAAAAGAAAAAATATTTTTTTGATATTTTTTGAAATATGAACCAAATTCAATGCAAGTTAAAACATTTATTTTTTCTTTCTTTTTAGTTTTTATCATTCAAAACATACATAACAAAAAATAACAAAACACCCACTAAACACTCTTCTTGTACTATGTTTAAGCACACACCCATTACATGTTTACAAATAAATGAAAATTCAAAATAACCCAAACAACATATTAAACAATTTTAAATTTACAAAATGAACCCCAAAAAATTCAGGAACAATGCTAGGAAGCCCTCTGAAACTGTAGAAACATTAGCGGCGCGTAGGTTCACGGACCGCCACTGATGAAGGTAAGAAAACCATGGATCGGGAACATTTTCTTTTTCTCTGTCTTCCCACGCCGTCTGTAAAGGTCACCACCACCTGTAACAAGGGAAAAAATGCACAAACAACAATTGATTTTTATTTTTCTTTCCCTTTTTAGATCTTTTCTCGATCTTTTTTCTTCTGTTTTCAGTTCATTGTTCTTTTCTTCTTCAGGTGGCGGATGTGCCAGTGCTTGAAGGCCTCGGTGTGGAGGAGAAAGGAGTGGCTTTCTGGTCGGGACAAAAAGAGACATGGCATCTATGGCTGAAGAGAGACTGTGGGTTTGTAGAGACGAGGAACAACTCTACCCGTTCTCTAGCCAAAGAAGATGAGGCTATTTTGTGGTGCTGTATATGGTCAGTTGCAGAAGATGGAGAAGAGCGGGGGTTGCCTTGGCTAGTCTGTGGCCGTCGCTGTTGAGGAGACCGAAAGAGAAGAAGAGGCTGCTGAGGGGAAAGCTTTTGGTGGAGAAGTTGGGAGACGGTTGCTGCGATTGAACATGAGAGGAAATGATATATTTAGAGCTGCTGTGGGAACGATGACAGTTGGTTTGTGGGGGGGGGGAAATAGAGAGGGGAGATCTCGTGAGGGAGATGGAGGTAGAGATCAGTCGACTTTGGTTGCGAGGCAAACTAAAAATAGGCAGCTGTGGAGAGGCAGGGTGGATCTAGTGTCCAAAGGATGAGCGGCCGAAGAAGGAGAAGGGAGGATCTGAAATGGCGGGGGGTCCTTGGCTCTCTGGTTCTTTGTGTCTATTTAAATCTTTGATCCTGGGTGTGTTATTTGATGGTCTATGAATAACGTGACCTTTTGTGAATTTTAAGAAATACAAGGTAGTTGAGTCAAAACTCGAGGCTTTATCAATAAAGATTGTTTCTTTTTCTTAGCACCAATTTTATTAGCATGTATAATAATCAGTAGTTGATTCATGAAGTCACAACCCTTATGAAATAACTCTTCAAGTTTTGAGATCGCCATTTATCGATTTAGATTGCTTACTTGATTAAAAAGAGTTTTTTCAAGCATGTAATGCAGGCTATGGTTCATGGCTATGAAAGAAAAGAATTTCACAAGCTCAAAAGGTGTTTGAGAGTTTCAAGAACCTAAGATCAACATCAATTATTCATCAGTCTCTTTTTCTTTCGTTGTCTTTGTAGAGAAAGTGGCATATAATCTTGTTAATCTCAAAGATCAGAATTCTTTTAACATTGATCATAATGCAAGTCCAACTTTTTCTTTGAAGAATAACCAATCTAATCTTTTTGAAGGTACTACAGGCTTTGTCCTAGACACACCAAAACACATGAAACTCGATTTTTTTTTATGTTCACTTTTGACATTTGCTGTGTCTTTTTTCAATTGAAACTTATTTTGCCCTTCTTAGAATTGGTAGGCATTCTAATTGTAACACCCCACCTCACTAGCAAGGTATTGTCCGCTTTGGGCCCACACCCTCACGGATTTGTCCTTGTAGAAGCGAGCCCACCGTGGGGCCTGACTTCTCAAAACGCGTCTTCCAAGTTGGCATGCTCACCATAACCTCACTAGCAAGATATTGTCCGCTTTGGCCCACAGGCCCTCACAAATTTGTTGTTGCAGCAGCGAGCCTACGGCCTGACTGCCCAACACGCGTCTTACTAGTCAAGGTGAGCATGCACTTATAAGGCCCTGGCTATGGACACTCGCTTCCGATGTGGGATCTTACAATCCCCCCATCTTAAGACGAGCCGTCCTCGGCTCTGATACCAAATGTAACACCCTACCTCACTAGCAAGATATTGTCCGCTTTGGGCCCACACCCTCACGGATTTGTCCTTATAGAAGCGAGCCCACCGTGGGGCCTGACTTCCCAAAACGCGTCTTCCAAGTTGGCATGCTCACCATAACCTCACTAGCAAGATATTGTCCGCTTTGGCCCACAGGCCCTCATGGATTTGTTGTTGCAGCAATGAGCCTACGACCTGACTGCCCAACACGCGTCTTACTAGTCAAGGTGAGCATGCACTTATAAGGCCCTGGCTCTGGACACTCGCTTCCGATGTGGGATCTTACACTAATTCTATGGTTTCTTCAAAGTTTTCTTACATTCCCTCCAGTCTATGGTTTCTTTCTTCTTTTAGCTCTTTCTCAATGATTGGACTTTTTTTCTAAGCCTTTCTTTTATCCATTGATTATATTAGTGTCTTTAAAATATCTCTTATTTGCCCCCAATGTGAGGCGTGATCCTAGTCAGGGTTTTTTTTTAAAAGAAATATTCTATCAGGCTTAAATAAGAATTGCAAGGGATATATATCTTTAGAAAGTGAAGGGATGAGCAAAGATGGCCTTTTCTCATTTCAAACAAGGTCAGTTAGAACCGATAAATTTTGATCCCATCCATAAATTTTTCTTACATGCCCTCCAGTCTGTGGTTTCTTTCTTCTTCTAGCTCTTTCTCAATGATTGAACTTTTGTTCTAAGCCTTTCTTTTATTTATTAATTCTATCAGTGTCTTCAAAATATCTCTTATTTGCTCCTAGTGTGGGGTGTGATCCTAATCAGGGTTTCTTTTGAAAAGAAATATTCTATTAGGCTCAAATGGGGATTGCAAAGGATATATATATTTAGAAAGTGAAGGGATGGGCAAAGATGACATTTTCTCATTTCAAACAAGGTCAGTTAGAACTAATAAATTTTGATCCCATCCAGTGTAGTGATTTGGACTTATAAGAATCATGATTCACAAGTCCATAACTATCGAATTCACTACATGTCATTATGCATACTACTAAAACTTAGCTACATAGTGGGTCATTTAGTTTCACGTGTGAGCTCAAAATTTGTTTGGTCACCCCATATCATTTTAAAAAGCATCAAGTCATTTTGCAACCAAAATACTTTTAAACTTTCAAGATTGATTAGCCTAAATCGCGTGTCGGAGTTCGATCAAAATATCTTGCCAAAATAAACTTTGAAGGAAATATCTCATGATTTCAGAATAACAAAGAGACAAAGAAAAGACATGTTTCATTAAAGGATGAGATGTGATTCCAAAACAAAATGCAGAGAGTCAAAATTCTATAACCATATTAATGATAATTCAACACCATCCTTGGATTAGCTTTTCTTGTAATCTTTGTGTTTTGCCAAACATTTTTTATCACTTGTCATTCTGAAAATGTTCAGGGAAAAATATATCCAATGACACATTTCACAAACTCAACTCGCCTCTTGCTCACCATCCTCCGAACTTAGTTCTTAAAACTCTTGTAACTACTCAACTGAATGGCCTAAAATCTCACCATGATATTCATATCTTTTTTCTGGATTATACCACCTAGAAAATGATGGTTGTATGAGAATTGATGGAGTCAGGGCAATAAGTTCATAGTTTGACAGATACTGATAAAAAAACTTGAGAGGCCGAGGTATGTCAATCTTGGCAAAGACATTTGAGCAATTGATGCTACAGTATGCCCTAACTGAACCACATAGCTAACGTTTCTCACCTTAAGTGTTATTTTCCGATTCATCTCTCATCATTGTTCTGGAATCCATGGCAAAACCTTAAATTTTTATTTAATATAATTTAAAATTTAACTTAGATTAAATTTATGATCGATCAGATTAATTTAAAGTTAACATTTTATTCTAAAATTTAGTTTAATAATTATTTAATTTAATTTAAAATTCAAATTAAATCAAATTTCTATTCGAGTGGTTAAAGTTAACATTATCAATTGCAAAAGGCAAATAGAGAAATTAATTTAAGCAACAATAACAAGCAAATTAATTTGAAACACTCTTTATTTCATAAGTAAGAGTCCAGTCTAGCAAGGACCAAAAACACAAGCTCTCTACTGCGAGAGTAGATTGCAACATTCCAAAAAGATGAACCAAAACTTGTAAAAAAAACAAACAAACAAAAAACAAGAAGCACCAGAGCTACTGGAGACACTCAATCCACACATACTAGGTAAGGTAGAAGTGGGTAGGGATAGCATGGATAAAACCCAGTTCAGAGACCAAGAGAGAACGGGAAGGTAGTGGATTTCAACCAGCTACTACCAGTGATGAAGTTGCGAGCAGTAAAAGCTTGAGCCTCAGTTGCATCGGTGATCACCTTGTATCCTTTCCAGGGAACCCTTCCGGAGGTTCCGGCACCAGCCCCACTGTTTTCGTACTCTGCAAAATGTAATGTGTCAAGTGCGAATCTGCCCTTCCACTCACGCCATCCGGCCGGGCTTATCACATCACTTATGGATGATTGCATGATAACAGTCCTCGAATACTCCTTCCAGGGTCTACCGAGATACGCAGAGAAATTACTCCTGGCATGCTGTAGATCAGGAGTAGCACCGATTCTAGACTTCTGAATTACAATGCCAGTGTTTTGATTAGGATCACTCCTCCCTTGGGCAGTTATTGTGATTGTTTGCCCTGGATTGGGACGGCGAGCACGGATGTCACAATCTTGGAAAACAGCTGCAGAATTGCCGAAAATGAAATCAACCGTGCCTGCTATGTAGCAGTTTGTGAAGAACTGACGGTTTGAGTGGACATAGAGGGTGTTTTGGTAGGCCACCATGCCACATTTGTAGAACGCTGCAAAGTCAGACTCAACTCGTAGTGCCACGGCTTGGTACTTGGAGGCGCCGGCTGTGTTTTGGAAGGTTATGTCTCTTGCTAGGAATCCTTTACCCACCACGGCTGCGAGGTTCATCATGATGTCCCATTAGAGTACTCGTGCATAGAAAATAATTAGGAAAAATAGAATAAAATCAATGGACATACCAACAGTGGCAGAATGGTAGGTTGTGCCGCCATCAACCACATTCCTACTTGCTGTGATGATGGTTTTTTTCCTTCCATCTCCAAGAAACATGATGTTAGTTTTCTCACTTGGAACTTCCACGTTTTCCCTGTAGACACCCGCCTTGATTTTGATAATATACCTCTTACCGCTGTGCTTAGGTGCAGCAGCAACTGCAGCTGACACTGTCCTGTACTTCCCACTGCCATCAGCTGCCACCACCACGTCTGGAGTCAGCAATGATGATTGGAACAGCCGTCTGTCCGTTACCGACAACCACTCCGGCCACCCTTCATCGCTGTCGTCCTCCTCCTTGAGCTTCCTGCTTGTGGTCCTGAGCCTATTGGCGATGGCTTGAGCGTCTTCGATCAACTTCTTGATCAATGCCAATGTATTGCTACACATCTTTCCAGCATCATCTTCACTGGAATCATGAAACAAATTCCTGAATATCCTCAAAGGCCCTGAATGAGAGAAACCATCCAAACACGAGTCTTCATTTGATTTACAAGAACTCACTTTAGTTGTGAGCTCATCAGCGTATGATTGTTGTTGAAGAAGTTGATTGTTGGGGTTGCGTTGGAGCTCTCCCCAAACCTTGTCTAGATCGGCAAGACTGCTGTCGTAATTCTTCGTACAATCCTCGAGAGCGGTCTTTTTTTTTTTTTTTAGGATTTTGGGTGGATAGGATCTCATTCGCTTTGATCTTTTTGCTATTAATAGCATCTATAGTTGCGTTTATGTTTTTCAGAATAACTGCCTTGGGGTCACCCGATTTCCCGGAATCATCAGGGAAACTGGTAGCTGCTGAGTAGCACAAATCAGGATACCTTGTGGAGTTGCATGAGGCCATCAGCAAGGCATGAGCAGCATCACTTTTGGTGGAGTTTTTGTGAGAATTGGCGCCAATGGCAATGGCAATTATAGCGGCAACTAGTAAGAAAGAAGCAAAAATAGCAAGGACAAGCCTCTTGTTTTTCTTGGACATGGAAATGTACTGGCCGGCTTGGGTCATCTTTTTTGGTTTTTGTTTTCTTGGAGGATAGTGAAGTAGGGTTTATGGGCTTTCAAATGATGGTGTGGTGAAAGAGTACACCATGAACCAATATATAGAGGGAAAAAAGGAGGTGATGTGGGAATTTCGATTGCTATATTAATAAAAAATCAATTTTGATAGTGATATTAAACAATAAATTAGGGTTATTTGTCAAGCTTTGTTAGGATATTGTGCACATGAGCAGCACTTGCATTTTTCTCTGTGTTTTTTTCTTTTCATTTGCAGCTTTAGTGCTTTTCCTTTGAATCCATATTCAGCGTCAACCATAATAAAGAAGCCGAGATGCTAAAGAGAAAATGATGATTAAGATTTTGAGATGATAAAGAGGATAGTGTATGGAAAATTACCTTTGAGTGATCCAGAGGGAAAATTACCTCGGTTGATCTAGATAGTTATTAAAATAAATTACGAATAAAATTGAAAAAACTTCACCATTGATATAAATAATTATTCTCAAGGATTTTTTTTAGTATAGAAGTAACTAGTTCGAAGCCTTGGCTTGAGGCATTTTGGTCAATTAAATTACATCTATATTATATTATATGGCACTTGTGTTTTTAATTCCATGCTTCCTAAAGATTTTGTATAAAAGCCTGACAAAATCAATCTTAAACTTAATAAAGAGAAAAGAAAAAAAAACTTTAAGGATGGAAATAAAATTATATTATACGGACTAAGATTTTTTTTCAAAAAAATAATATTCTTTTAGTTTCTTTTGTCAATAAAAGCCCCTCAAAATCAATCAGGAATTTCTAAATACTATTGAATAAAATGATAAACAAATGATAAATAAATGGTCGGTGAATAAAATGATAAAACCCTTTCAAACCGAGATAAAAAAAAAAAAAACACCATTTTCTTTTAGTTTTTCTTTTTATTAATTGTTAATATAGTTATTTGTTCCGAGTAAGATTTAAGAAGAATATATTTAGAATATTATTTATTATCTCACAAAAGGATACATATAATATTTATCATTGTTACTGCACAAGTCCTTGACTTTTGTGGTAAAAGCTAAATCTATACTTCTTTGAATCAATAAAGAAGAAGAAGAAGAAGAAGAAGAAGAAGAAGAAGAAGAAGAAGAAGAAGAAGAAGAATATATTTTCAAGTTCCTCTTCATACATATTTTTGCACGTTATTAATTATGCTTATGGTAAATATTTGTGTATCACTTCCCCAAGTTTTTGAGAATAAATTTTTGAGCAAGAAAAATCTAGAATATTTATTTTTGTGTTATAAACTACTTTTCAAAATACTTTTTACTCGAAAAAGATATTAATTTCATATATTTTTTTTATGTTTATAGATGATTTTAAATTTGTTAATATTAAAAATAACTTTTTTTTAAAAAAATATCATTATAACTCATTCTCCATAAAAAAATATTTTTAAAAATGATTATGGATCACAATATCAAACTATTTGATCAAATTAGTAAATTTGTTCACTTTTCTTCATTTTTTTTTTCTTTTCAAATCTCACTCTTAGATTTCAATTGGATGAAATTTCAAGGCCAACACGAATTTGGTTTCTCTATCTTTTCAATTGGAAAATGTGAGCAAAAAAAAAAAAGTCCCACTAGAACTATACCAACGAATTTATTATGCGGTGATAGTTCTAATTTTCAAAGGATACACTATCAATTATCAACGTCCATACAAATTTATACATATAAATTTATGAAAATTACAACTCCGCAATAAATTGATAAAAATTAAAATCGACCCGTTAAACAAGCTATTAATTATTTCACATCAACACATGTAATTCGGTAATTTAACAAAGTTTCAATAATTTACAAATAAATATAATTTTACAAAATCTAAAACAAATCATGACAAGTCTAAATTTATACTTTCATACTACAAGTTTGTTTGAAAAATAACAATAAAAATATTTACACTAACAAAATACATATACTAAAAAACAATAAAATTGACATTTAAAATTAACATTCAAATGTTAAAAAAAAAAAAAAAAACTTAGATTTACTTACAGAAAATAATAAAATCGACAATAAATCAGAACACGGATGTTGTGACGACAAAACTTAAAGAAATATGACTTATGTTGAGAAGAGGGTTTTTTTTTTTTTTTTGGGTGGTTGTTTGCAATTTGGAAAGGGAATGTTGGGATGGGGAAGGAGGAGAAATAGAGGAGGAGAGGGTCTGAAGAGTGGTGATATATTCACTTTTATCGATGAAATCACCGACGAACTCATTCTGTTGGCAATTCTGACGGTAAATTTGTCACATCACTGTATGGAGATCCGGCTTTGAATCCCTCAGTGAATCTGTTGGTAAAATCATCAACAAAAAGTTTCACGTCAGCGAACCACTTTTTTTTTTTTTAATTCTGACTATTCTGTCTCTAATTCCGTCGGTATATACGGACTGAATTATAGACGGAATAGTGTCTGTTGGTAATTATCACCGCAATATACCAACAGAATTATTCCATCGATAATTCCGTTGATTTTACACAAATTTCTGGTAACAACTCCTACCACGTCAAGCTTTGTTAGGATATTGTGCAGATGGTGTGGTGCTCAGGAGCACATGCATTTTAATTTCTCTGGTTTTTTCTTTTCATTTGCAGCTTTAGTGCTTTTCCTTTGAATCCATGTTCAGCGTCAACCATAATAAAGAAGGATTGAGATGCTAAAGAGGAAATGATTAAGATTTTGAGATGATAAAGAGGATAGAGTATGGAAAATTACCTTTGAGTGATACAGAGGGAATGGGGATGCCCAGTGCCCGCCCACGGGATAAAGAGGATTGAGACTTGAATTAGATAATAAATCCATCTGACTATAAACTCTTAACCTAATGTTCTTGTCAAAGACTGATTTTGTAATTTAAAAAAAAAACAAATTGCTTAGAATAGAATTAGTTTATATATTAGCTGATTGCGGGTTACATTTTTTTTTAAAAAATAATAATAAAAAAAAATATCCAAGATGTAGAGAACTAGCCGATATTTTTATTAATCTTTAGTCTAATAAGTTAATTTTAAGATCTTAAAACCCCATAAAAAACAATCAGGAATTTCTAAATACTGCTGAATAAAATGATAAATAAATGGTTGATGAATAATAATTTGTGAAGCATCAAACCGAGATAAAAAATAAAACACTATTTTCTTTTAGTTTTTCTTTTTATTAATTGTTAATAGTTATTTGTTCCGAGTAAGATTTAAGGAAGAATATATTTTAGAATATTAATTATTATCTCACAAAGGATACATATAATATTCATCATAGTTATTGCACAAGTCCTTGACTTTTGTGGTAAAAGCTAAATGTATAATTCTTTGAATCAATAATAAAAGAAAAGAAAGAATAATATATTTCTCTCCATACATATCTTTGAATCATTTTTAATTTTGTTTATGATACATTTTTGAGAATAAATTTTTGAGTAAGAAAAATATAAAACATTTAGGTCTTTAGTGACTATTTATTTTTGTATTATAATATGGTTTTCAAAAAAAAATTTACTTGAAAAGATATTAATTTAATGTTTTTTTAGGTGTTTCTAAATAATTTTAATTTGTTAATATTAAAAATAAAAAAAAATAAAAAAATCATTATAATTTATTCTCAATTAAAAAATATTTTTAAAAATAATTTTAATAAGTAAATTTATTCACTTTTCTTCTTCCTTTTTTTTTTCTTTTCAAATCTCACTCTTAGATTTCAATTGGATGAAACTTCAAGGCCAACGTGAGTTTGGTTTCTCTATCTTTTCTATCATTTTTTCTTTCTTTCTTATTTGGTTTTTAAATATTTTATTCACTACTTTACTTTATTCTTTTCTTCCTCCATTAAATTACAGATACTGCAGGAAGGAAGCTTTTAGGCATGCACCTTATTCAACGTGAAACATGTTAAGATCATTCAATAAGATATTTAAATTTAATTTTAATTGATGAATATTTTAGTTTGAAAATACGAATATTGGTGTTGCCCCAATTGTTTATATCAAATCTCAATATAAATTATTGTGTCACATTTTTGAATAAATTATGTTATAAAGTCTAATACTATTGTTAGTAGCACATATTCTTAATTGTTCAATAAACTGGCTTTTTTTTAATCCGTTAAGGTTTTCCTAGTTAAGGTTCTAATTGCTAGCTTTTACTCATTAATTACATGAAGAGAAATCTAATATTTTAATATTTTGCCTCATCATTGACGACAACAATATAATTTTAAAAAAAAAATTCTCAAATTTAATTTATAAAGAATTATTTCTCTTTTTTCTTCTTCTTTGTTTTTTGAATGGAAGATAGTGACTTGATAAACATAAAACAAAAATATAAACAAATTGCTGAGCTAATTAATCTAATCCTAGAACATGAAAGAAAATGCAAATAAATTGCATAGGCAGCATCAACCATTATAAAGAAGGTGAGATGCTAAAGAGGAAAGATGACAAAGAGGATTGCATACCGAAAATCATGTTGAGTGCTCAAGAGGAAATGGGGATGCCTAAGTGTCCATGGAAATCACGTGGAGTTTATAGAAAAAATTAACAAATTAACATTAATTCGGTTTGATTTAAATTTAAAATTGAATTAGATAAGAAAATGACTCCGCTATACATTATTAATTCAAATAGTCTAATCAATGAATTACTTTGTAAAAAAAAAAATATTGTTTAGAGTAAAACTAGTTCGAATGCTCGTGTTACATTATGTATGAGGCTTAGTTTTTTATTGAGTAAATGTAATTTTAATTATTATTTTTTTAATATATGCTCAATGTTAATGTTGATATGAATTATAGGTAAAATAAAAGTAGAAACAGAATTTTCATAACTAATATTACTCTAATTGTTGAAAAGTGGCATCATATAATAAATAAATCTGATGTATTTTCTATTTTTGAACGTTTTCAAACACTTGTTGAGCATCAGTTTTCACTTCAAATTAAATATGTTCAAACTAATTGAGGCGGTGAATATCGTAAGTTAAATAAATTCTTTTAGACCATTAGTATTCGTCATCGGTTAATCTGTCCTCATATTTGTGTTACATATTTTTGGCCTCCACATGCTGGAGATAATGTGTACCTCTCTTGAATCAAATAAAGGAGTTTAGTTCATGATTGTTGAGGAATTGACAAAAACATAGAAGAAAGAAATGTTTTTCGAACCCTGTTTAAGTTGTTTTCTGCCCTCTTTATCCTCCCCCTCTGCTGCCAAAATCATAAGGTTTCTTAGACTAATTAGGAGTCTTGATAATGTTAAATTCGTTCCAATAATTTTTTTTGTTCCAACTTAGGTGTTATAACCTATTTTTGGGTTCCCGCACAAAAAAGAGAATACAAATAAAAAATATATGTTCGAAAAAACCCAAAAAATAATAACAGTGAAAAGAGGATGCCAAAACACTTAGAAAATGGTCAAAATTGGTTGGGAAAGTTTAAAAATACAAATATTGAAATTTGACAGTATTTTGTTGACTGGTGACAGCCTTGTTGATAAAGAAAATTCAATTTGAGAAAGAAAAGTCCAAAATCAAATGTTTATGGACTAAATTAAATTTTATTAAAGGTTTAATTGAATTTATGAAGGGTTTGATTTCAAGAAAAATTGATTTTGGAGTTAATTTGGGCTTTAATGGGAAGAAATTAAAGTTCTAGGGTCAAAATATAATTTTTGAGTGTTATTTTGGTCAAATTATGGGCTTAATTGTTTAAATAGTGAAGTTTAATGGTCAATTAGGGACTTAATTAAAGAAATATGAAACCAAGGACCAAAATAAAAAAACAGGCGTAAAGAGAGGGGCTGCAATTAAAACAAATCAAGGGCAAAATTGAAGAAATTAGAAGTTTATTGATCAATTGAGGGTTAAATTGCATAAATTCAAGACCAAGGATCAAAGTGAAAAAGGAGGCCAACTTCAGGGGTGCTGTTTGAATTTTGCAGGGATGTAAGTGAATTGATTTTTACAATCAAAATTGCAATTAAGGACTCGATTGAATAAATCACAAATTGAGGACCAATGTGAACTCTGACATGTTTTGCCACCTTTTCCTTTTAAATGAAATGGCGTATTCTGTCCAGAACGGCGTCGTTTCATCCACTGTTTATATATTAAAAAAAACAATGGCACTACAGACTTTCTTCTTCCCCTAGACATGTAGAGAAATAGGGGAAGGAAGTTGCATTCCCCTGTTTTCACTGACTTCTCTTCCTCTTAAAAGCATAAAAAAGACGTTGACCAAAGACCCACTTGCCCACAACTTTTCATATGTTGGAGGGGTGGCAGCACAGTGGTCGTCCCGTCCACTTTCTCCTTTATTTTTTGCCTATAAGAAGAGGGAGCACAAGCAGGAAAAAAAAAAAAAAGACAGAAGAGAGAAGAGAAGAGAGAGGACAGAGCAGGAGATAAAGGGGAGGAAATGAAGAAAGAAAGTTAAAAAAGTAGAGAGAGGAAAAGAGAAGAAGTAGAGAAGAGAAGGAAAAATAGAGGAGAGAGAGAGAGAGAAGAAAAAAACAAAATCGTGAGGGGTAGAGGGAGAGAACGACTGCCTCCAGCTCAGTAGTGCCACCTTTGTGCCTCCTCTCCATCACCACCAGCAGCAGCAGCTCGTCGAGCAGAAGAAGAAAAGAAGAAGAAAAAAACAGAGGCTCTCGCCTCTACACAGAGGAAGAAGAAAGAGAAGCAGCACACCACCATTCCCCAACCACCACTAGCAGCGTCGTTGCCACCGCCACAGTTACTAGATGGACCGTGAGCCACCATAGGTAAGTCGTCTTTCCTTTCCCGTTCTTCTTCCTCTTCTGCGTCTTCTCCTTCTCTATTCACGTTGCATGTGAACAGTGGAGAGGCCCACTATTTAAAGCCCAACAGACCTGGCCTAGCCCAAAACGTTTGGGCCGGGTCCAACCCAAATAAAAAAATTTCCTTTCAAAAATTGTAATTTTCCCCATGTTTTTAGACTAAATTTTGCTTAATATTAGTCTGTTTATATGTCATTTTGAAAAAAATATGAATCTGGTATTAAAATACCCGGTTTTCATCAAAAACTTTCAAAATACAAAAAAAATTGAAAAAAGAAAAAAAATGTTTTTGTGCATACGGCCAAGTGTCTCAAAGCTAAAAAAAAAAATCATATTGTGTTTGTTATACACCAAAAAAAATGTTTTTGCATGTATTTTGGCTTTAATAACTAGTTTATTAAAGTCAAGAGAACATTAGCCAAAATTGCAAAAACAACAAAATTTTTATTGTGTTTGTCTTTTTGTATCTGGGGTACGACATTACACGTAATACGTGTTCTAGATATTAAATTATTTTTTTCGGACGCTAGAACGGTTGGGGTCTACCCCATTAAGATAAGAACCTCCTTAGTAATGAGGGCTTTTATTGAACCTTAGACAAACCAACAATTAAAAAACACAACAAGACATTAGATTTTGTCATACATTCAAACAATATAGCCTACCTTAGGTAGGGCGTAGTTGGGGTGTTAATATCTTCCTTTTACGCAACCAGTCTGCGTACTTGATCTTTAAGACTAGTTAGGGTTCTTAGTAACTAAAATATCAGGTGGCAACTCCTAGTCTATATCTTACTGATAAGAGACAAGAATTCCTTGTCTCACCATATTTGTCATGGATACCATTACATTTTCCATGATAGGGTGGACGATCATCGCGACACCGCACACGTGCAACATTAAACTTAGATTCTGATTTGGTTTCGTACGATATCTGACCATCCTAGCTATATTCTGTTACTCATGACATGTTGAAGAATTGACCTACATTTTTATTGGGTCCTACGGCTCACTGTTCTTCTGGCAAACTCTCAATTAAATTTGAATGCTCGGCATTGTCAGTTTCCTGAATTAGATCATGAAACCCTTTTTGACCAACCAGATTGCAGCCAGATTCTGTTCTACAAAATGATTTTATCCCACTTTGGATCCTTCATCAAAGTTGTAGTCTTGTATACGTAAATGAATTTAAGCTTTTGAATCACTTGATTTTGATATCAAAAGCTCATGATATTCTCATTTGAATATCTAACATGAAAGTAGAGAATGCTCTCACGAGAAGGATTCTGACCCGAGTTTTGCACTAAAGACTCTGCTTCCATCACATTTTTGTTGGTCATTGTTTTTAGGTCATACTCTCAATTATATTAGGAGGCTCGGCATTGTTAGTTTCTGAATTAGATCAGGAGATCTTTTTTTATCAACCAGATTGTTGCAAGATTGTATTCTTTAAAACAATTTTTTTCTGACTTCGAATCCTTCATCAAAGTTGTAGTCCTAGACGCGTAGGTGAATTTAAATTTTTGAATCCCTCAATTTTGATATCAGAAGTTAAAGATATTCCCGTTTGAATATCTAAACGTGAAAGTAGAGAATACTGCTGCAAGAAGGATCCTGACCTGAGTTTGAAGGTCTGATTCGAGGGACCACATTTAATGTTTCAAGAATTTTTTGGGTTAATTAAAGACCATTTTCTTAGGACATTATTTGATTTCGTTTGAGGAATAAAAAAATAGGGACTGGATCAGGAAACATCAATAATGTCTGTTACTTAGCAGCATAAAACAACCCTATAAGATTTAAACACTTAGCTTGTGTGTATGTGTTAAACCAAATAAAAGCATTGTTTTTCTTTCCTTTTTTTTTTTTCTTGAAATCAAATTTTAATTCACTATAATAATAATAATAAATATTAAAAAAAACTATGACAAGAAAAAAAAATCTAAGAATATATATGGCATATAAATAGATCCTATTTTAAAATTACTATCTAATTAACTTCTAAATCCTTATTTTGAACATTATATTAATTAAGGTTTTATTTACTTAGTTTGGCTTCATTATTTATTGCTAACCCTTTTTATTAAGCGAAAGTAAGGATTTTGAATAATTAAATATTGTGATTTGGTTTAATTATTTATTGCTAACCCTTTTATATTAAAATTCTCTAACTATTTTGTCTTATCAGTAGGTGACATTATTATTCATTGTTGCTTGCCGAGCATTAATTCTTTTTTATATTTGTTTACTTTTTTTTTATTAGCACTTTTTAATTTTTTCCATTTTCTTTGCATCATCATCATAGATCACATACAACAAAATCATATTACTACAAACCTATATTCTTTAAACTCTAATCTTATAATCATAATTTGTAGATTATTATTTACTCATTTATTTTTGTGGCATTTCTTTTTGTTTATGAAGTATCAACTTCATATCATGTTTTCAAGTTACAAACTCAAGTAAGATCAAGAAAGATTTGACTTGGATTTCTTTATGGCTTACAAAGAGTTAGATATTGTTTCGTTGGATGCATTTCTTTGATTGTTATTGGCTTGAATATCCAAAGTACAGGATCAAGGCATCTAAAGACTCTCCCTTCCATGGAAAGCAGATATAAAGCAAGGAGTGCGTGTTTGTGTAATGAAAATATCCATCTTGGGTTATAATTAAATATCTCTATGAGCTTTGTAACTTTAGGGCTTTTCCTTTGTTAAGGGGTGAAATGGGGATACATGTCAACAATTGATGTTGAGAAGCGTCTTCTAGCTAATGCCCTTCTAGACTTCTCAAATGAGTGGTTTCTTCTTCTTTTAGAGAGCTGCATCCCACTCTACAAGTTTCACGATCATGTATGCATATCTCATGCGATCAAAACATAGCTTTGTGGAGTCTTTTATGAGCTTTCTAGTGATGGATGTGGCCACTACTTCCACCAAATGCTTCTCGAGATTCAGCTCCATCAATGGAGAAAAGGTTCTCAATGGCTTGCAATCCAAAGGGACCTAGCTATTTATATAGTCTCCGAAACCAAGTACCACGTTGTGTTTAAGAAACATTGTTTTTCCTTAACATCATAGAAAGTTTGATGAACTTTACAAAGTTGGAGGCATCTGTTTGCAATCAAAATAGCTCTAAATGCTTAAACAAAAGGCTTATGAAACATCCATCATACATATAGGTGAATCAAGGAGGAGTCATCTTAAAGAGAGAGGGGATGATACGTTTCAAGGAGGGGTTGAACAAGAAAATTCAGATTCTAGTGTAATTGTGCATACTATAAAGTTTTATGACAATAATCATAATTCTCAATCCGATTGTTGGATTGGGTAGAAATTGTACCTAGAATTTCCCGGAAATTGTTTTCTATGTTAGAGAAAAATTTCAAGTCAATCGGAGTTTTCAAAGGCCTTATGATATAGGTTAAAACATGCTAAATGAGTTTTGTTATTTACTTTCTTTTGATTTGTGAACTTTCTATTTGGAAATGATCATTTTCCTACAAGGATGTGGTAGTTTGTTTTGGGAATTTTCTAGTTCTACAAGGATTTTTAATAGGCTGCAAAGCTATTGGTATTTAATGATAGATTGGTCAGTTTATTTTGAGGAGTTTTTTAATCCTACAAGGAAGGTTAAGGACAACAACTAGTTTTCTTCCAAAAGAAGGACAAATACAAGACTGCAATTAAAATTCTCTTCTATCTAAGAAACTACTTGGGCGACGACTTCTCCTTTAATCTCTATGATTATTGGGCAGCATTGTAGGCTATAAATAAGCCTTGTATCAGACCTGCAATATTTTCTTTTCTTCTTCTCTACTCACGGCATTATAAGAATCAAACTTATAAACTTTATTTCTTTTACATAAGCTACAACCCAAGGCTTGCTTTGGGCTTAATTAATATTTTGTTTTCAACTAAAATCCAATACTTGTTTGAATCAAGGTTTGGGCTTAATAGCATTGGTTTTGGGTTAGTTTTGTAAGTAGGTCAATTCAGCCCACAAAGGTAGATCAATCAGGGTTAATTTCTCAGAAGTACTTAAACTCTTGTAAACCTTAGTTTCCACACCTTTTGATCAATAATAATTCTGAATTTTTCTCAACTTAACGTGTAAAAGTGATTATTGCATCCTTTGGTTCTTGAAAGAATTAAAACGAACTTACTAAAGATCAACTAGATAGATGGCGTCATTCGATACAATTCCACTAGTGTCGATGCATTGGGATAAGTTTTCATTGTGTCACACTCCTATCAAACATTTTTTAGCTTTCTGGGATTAGATTTTAATCTTGATTGTGGGTTGTATGATCGCATGATCATGAGGTTTGCATCAAGACACTATAACATAGAGTATGTCTACCTTGTCAAATCATGTTTGTTCTCAATACTATAGTCATGATTCTTTGAATAGAATTTGAAACTTTTTTTCAAACGCAACCTAACTTTTTTACAAGCTGGGTTAATTTTGGAGCAAAATGTGAAAAATTTGATAGTATTCAATTGTTAATGAATAAGATTTAATATTGAAAGATCACTTGTGTATGTAAAAAACCTCATGTAAAACTTGTATAGGTAATCCTTATACTTTCATAAGTTTAATAAGTTGATCTTTTGGAGGTTGGTTTTCATCCTAGAAAAAGATGGGTATGTTGCGGCGCCATACCAAACATGTTGCCAAACATACTTAATCCAATAATCCAAGGGATGAAGACAGTACTTTAGACAAGGAACATATTTGGTATTAGAAATGAGGCATAATCATTATCAATTGCAAAAAGTAAATAGAGAAATTAATTTAAGCAACAATAACAAGCAAATTAATTTGAAACACTCTTTATTTCATAAGTAAGAGTCCAGTCTAGGACCAAAAACACAAGCTCCCCACAGGGAGAGGAGATTGCAACATTCCAAAGGGATGAACCAAAACTTGTAAAAAAAAAAAAAAACAAACAAAAAACAAGAAGCACCAGAGCTACTCGAGACACTCAATCCACTCATACTAGGTAAGGTAGAAGTGGGTAGGGATACTATGGATAAAACCCAGTTCAGAGACCAAGAGAGAATGGGAAGGTAGTGGATTTCAACCAGCTACTACCAGTGATGAAGTTGCGAGCAGTAAAAGCTTGAGCCTCAGTTGCATCGGTGATCACCTTGTATCCTTTCCAGGGAACCCTTCCTGCGGTTCCGGCACCGGCCCCACTGTTTTCGTACTCTGCAAAATGTAATGTGTTAAGTGCGAATCTGCCCTTCCACTCACGCCATCCGGCCGGGCTTATCACATCACTTATGGATGATTGCATGATAACAGTCCTCGAATACTCCTTCCAGGGTCTACCAAGATACGCAGAGAAATTACTCCTGGCATGCTGTAGATCAGGAGTAGCACCGATTCTAGACTTCTGAATTACAATGCCAGTGTTTTGATTAGGATCACTCCTCCCTTGGGCAGTTATTGTGATTGTTTGTCCTGGATTGGGACGGCGAGCACGGATGTCACAATCTTGGAAAACAGCTGCAGAATTGCCGAAAATGAAATCAACCGTGCCTGCTATGTAGCAGTTTGTGAAGAACTGACGGTTTGAGTGGACATGGAGGGTGTTTTGGTAGGCCACCATGCCACATTTGTAGAACGCTGCAAAGTCAGACTCAACTCGTAGTGCCACGGCTTGGTACTTGGAGGCGCCGGCTGTGTTTTGGAAGGTTATGTCTCTGGCTAGGAATCCTTTACCCACCACGGCTGCGAGGTTCATCAAGATGTCCCATTAGAGTCTTGCATAGAAAATAATTAGGAAAAATAAAATAAAATGAATGGACATACCAACAGTGGCAGAATGGTAGGTTGTGCCGCCATCAACCACATTCCTACTTGATGTGATGATAGTTTTTTTCCTTCCATCTCCAAGAAACATGATGTTGGTTTTCTCACTTGGAACTTCCACATTTTCCCTGTAGACACCTGCCTTGATTTTGATAATATACCTCTTAGCGCTGTGCTTAGGTGCATCAGCAACTGCAGCTGACACTGTCCTGTACTTCCCACTGCCATCAGCTGCCACCACCACGTCTGGAGTCAGCAATGATGATTGGAACAGCCGTCTGTCCGTTACCGACAACCACTCCGGCCACCCTTCATCGCTGTCGTCCTCCTCCTTGAGCTTCCTGCTTGTGGTCTTGAGCCTATTGGCAATGGCTTGAGCGTCTTCGATCAACCCCTTGATCAATGACAATGTATTACTACACATCTTTCCAGCATTATCTTCACTGGAACCAAGAAAAATATCCCTTAATTTCCTAGATATCGTTGAATGAGAGAAACCATCGAAACACGAGTCTTCATTTGATTTACAAGCACTCACTTTAGTTGTGAGCTCATCAGCATATGATTGTTGTTGAAGTTTTTTATTGTTGGGGTTGCGATTGAGCTCTCCCCAAACCTTGTCTAGATCGGCAAGACTGCTGTCGTAATTCTTCGTACAATCCTCGAGAGCGGTCTTTTGTTTTTTTTGTAGGATTTTTGGTGGATAGGATCTTATTCGCTTCGATCTTTTTGCTATTAATAGCATCTATAGTTGCGTTTATGTTTTTCAGAATAACTGCCTTGGGATCACCCGATTTCGCGGAATCATCAGGGAAACTGGTAGCTGCTGAGTAGCACAAATCAGGATACCTTGTGGAGTTGCATGAGGCCATCAGCAAGGCATGAGCAGCATCATTTTTGGTGGAGTTTTTGTGAGAATTCACGCCAATGGCAATGGCAATTATAGCGGCAACTAGTAAGAAAGAAGCAAAAATAGCAAGGACAAGCCTCTTGTTTTTCTTGGACATGGAAGTGTACTGGCCGGCTTGGGTCATCTTTTTTGGTTTTTGGTTTCTTGGAGGATAGTGAAGTAGGGTTTATGGACTTTCAAAAGATGGTGTGGTGAAAGACTACACCATGAACCAATATATAGAGGGAAAAAAGGTAAGTAATGTGGGAATATTTCGATTGTTATATTAATAAAATCATTTTTGATAGTGAATAAAACAATAAATTAGGGTTATTTGTCAAGCTTTGTTAGGATATTGTGCACATGAGCAGCACATGCATTTTTCTCTGTGTTTTTTCTTTTCATTTGCAGCTTTTGTGCTTTTCCTTTGAATCCATATTCAGCGTCAACCATAATAAAGAAGCAGAGATGCTAAAGAGGAAATGCATGATTAAGATTTTGAGATGATAAAGAGGATAGTGTATGGAAAATTACCTTTGAGTGATCCAGAGGGAAAATTACCTCCACATCTAGATAATTATAAAAATAAATTAAGAATAAAATTGAAAAAACTTCACCATTGATATAAATAATTATTCTCAAGGATTTGTTTTACTATAGAAGTAACTGCTTCGAAGGCTTGGCTTGAGGCATTTTGGTCAATTAAATTACATCTATATTATATTATATGGCACTTGTGTTTTAAATTCCATGCTTCCTAAAGATTTTGTATAAAAGCCTGACAAAATCAATCTTAAACTTAATAAAGAGAAAAGAAAAAAAAACTTTAAGGATGGAAATAAAATTATATTATACGGACTAAGATTTTTTTTCAAAAAAAATAATATTCTTTTAGTTTCTTTTGTCAATAAAAGCCCCTCAAAATCAATCAGGAATTTCTAAATACTATTGAATAAAATGATAAACAAATGATAAATAAATGGTCGATGAATAAAATGATAAAACCCTCTCAAACCGAGATTAAAAAAAAAAAAAAAACACCATTTTCTTTTAGTTTTTCTTTTTATTAATTGTTAATATAGTTATTTGTTTCCGAGTAAGATTTAAGAAGAATATATTTAGAATATTATTTATTATCTCACAAAAGGATGCATATAATATTTATCATTGTTACTGCACAAGTCCTTGACTTTTGTGGTAAAAGCTAAATCTATACTTCTTTGAATCAATAAAGAAGAAGAAGAAGAAGAAGAAGAAGAAGAAGAAGAGAATAATATCTTTTCAAGTTCCTCTTCATACATATTTTTGCACGTTATTAATTATGCTTATGGTAAATATTTTGTGTATCACTTCCCCAAGTTTTTGAGAATAAATTTTTTGAGCAAGAAAAATCTAGAATATTTATTTTTGTGTTATAAACTACTTTTCAAAATACTTTTTACTCGAAAAGATATTAATTTCATATATTTTTTTATGTTTATAGATGATTTTAATTTGTTAATATTAAAAATAATTTTTTTAAAAAAAATATCATTATAACTCATTCTCCATAAACAAATACTTTTAAAACTTATTATGCATCACAATATCAAGCTATTTGATCAAAATTTGTTCACTTTTCTTCATTTTTTTTCTTTTCAAATCTCACTCTTAGATTTCAATTGGATGAAATTTCAAGGCCAACGTTAATTTGGTTTCTCTATCTTTTCAATTGGAAAATGTGAGCAACAAAAAAACATCCTGCTGGAACTATACCGACGAATTTTGTCGGTATATAGTTCTAACTTTTAAAGGATTCACTATCAATTATTAATGTCTATACAAATTTATTCATATAAATTTATGAAAAATTACAACTCCGTAATAGCATTGATAAAAATTAAAATGGACCCGTTAAATAAGCTATTAATTATTTCACATCAACACATGTAATTCGGTAATTCAACAAAGTTACAATAATTTACAAATAAATACAATTTTACAAAATCTAAAACAAATCATAACAAGTCTAAAATTATACTTTCATACTACAAGTTTGTTTGAGAAATAACAATAAACATGTACATATACTAACAAAATAAATATACTAAAAAAACAATAAAATTAACATTTAAATGTTAAATTGTTTTAAAAAAAACATAGATTTACTTACAGAAAATAATAAAATCTACAATAAATCAGAACACGGATGTTGTGATGAAAAAACTTAAAGAAATATGACTATGTTGAGAAGAGGGAGATTTTTTTTTTTTTGGGTGGTTGTTTGCAGTTTGGAAGGGGAGTGTTGGAATTGGAAAGAAGAAGGAGAAATAGAGGAGTAGAGGAGGAGAGGGTCGGAAGAGTGGTGATATATTCACTTTTACCTATGGAATCACCGACAAACTCATTCTACCGGTGATTGAATTGGTCACGTCACTGTACGAAGATTCGGGTTTGAATCCCTCGATGATTCTGTTAGTAAAATTATCTGTGAAAAGTTCCACGTTAGCGAACCACTTTTTTTTTTTTTAATCCTAACTATTCCGTCTGTAATTCCGTCGGTATATATCAACTGAATTACAGACGGGATAATGTTCGTTGGTAATTATCACTGCAATATATCGACATAATTATTCCATCGATAATTCTGTTGATTTTAGATGAATTTCTGGTAGTGACTCCTACCACGTCAAGTTTTGTTAGGATATTGTGCAGATGGTGTGGTGCCCAGGAGCACATGCATTTTAATTTCTCTGGTTTTTTCTTTTCATTTGCAGCTTTAGTGCTTTTCCTTTGAATCCATAATAAAGAAGGATTGAGATGCTAAAGAGGAAATGATTAAGATTTTGAGATGATAAAGAGGATAGAGTATGGAAAATTACCTTTGAGTGATACAGAGGGAATGGGGATGCCCAGTGCCCGCCCACGGGATAAAGAGAATTGAGACTTGAATTAGATAATAAATTCATCTGACTATAAACTCTTAACCTAATGTTCATGTCAAAGACTGATTTTGTAATTTAAAAAAAAAAAAACCAAATTGCTTAGAATAGAATTAGTTTATACATTAGCTGATTGCGGGTTACATTTTTTAAAAACATTTAATAAAAAAAAAATCCAAAATGTAGAGAACTAGCTGATATTTTTATTAATCTTTAGTCTAATAAGTTAATTTTAAGATCTTAAAATCTCATAAAAAAAAATCAGGAATTTCTAAATACTGCTGAATAAAATGATAAATAAATGGTTGATGAATAATAATTTGTGAATCATCAAACCGAGATAAAAAATAAAACACCATTTTCTTTTAGTTTTTCTTTTTATTAGTTGTTAATAGTTATTTGTTCCCAGTAAGATCTAAGGAAGAATATATTTAGAATATTATTTATTATCTCACAAAAGGATACATATAATATTCATCATTCTTTTCTTCTTCTTTTTTTCCTTTTCAAATCTCACTCTTAGATTTCAATTGGATGAAATTTCAAGGCCAACGTGAATTTGGTTTCTCTATCTTTTTTTATCATTTTTTCTTTCTTTCTTATTTGGTTTTTAAATTTTTTATTCACCACTTTACTTTATTCTTTTTCTTCCTCCATTAAATTACAGATACTGCAGGAAGGAAGCTTTTAGGCATGCACCTTATTCAACGTGAAACATGTTAAGATCATTCAATAAGATATTTAAATTTAATTTTAATTATATATATATATATTATTGTGTTACATTTTTGAATAAATTATGTTATAAAGTCTAATACTATTATTAGTAGCACATATTCTTAATTGTTCGATAAATTGGCTTTTTTTTAATGTATTAAGGTTTTCCTAGTTAAGGTTCTAATTGCTAGCTTTTACTCATTAATTACATGAAAAGAAATCTAATATTTTAATATTTTGCCTCATCATTGACGATAATAATATAATTTAAAAAAGAATTCTCAAATTTAATTTATAAAGATTTCTCTTTTTTTTTTTCCTTCTTTGTTTTTTGAATGGAAGATAGTGACTTGATAAACATAAAACAAAAATATAAACAAATTGCATAGGCAGCATCAACCATTATAAAGAAGGTGAGATGCTAAAGAGGAGATGATAAAGAGCATTGCATACCGAAAAATCATGTTGAGTGCTCAAGAGGAAATGGGGATGCCTAAGTGTCCATGGAAATCACGTGGAGTTTATAGAAAAAATTAACGAATTAACATTGATTCGGTTTGATTTAAATTTAAAATTGAATTAGACTCCACTACAAATTATTAATTCAAACAGTCTAACCAAAGAATTACTTTGTAAAAAAAAAAAAATATTATTTAGAGTAAAAACTAGTTCGAAGGCTCGTGTAACATTATGGACGAGGCATTGGTTTTTTATTGAGTAAATGCAATCTTAATTTTTTTTTTTTTTTAATATATGCTCAATGTTAATGTTGATATGAATTATAGGTAAAATAAAAGCAGAAACAGAATTTTCATAACTAATATTGCTCTAATTGTTGAAAAGTGGCATCAAATAATAAATAAATCTGATGTATTTTTCTATTTTTCAACATTTTAAAACACTTGTTGAGCATCAATTTTCACTTCAAATTAAATATGTTCAAACTGATTGAGGCGGTGAATATTGTAAGTTAAATAAATTCTTTTAGACCATTAGTATTCGTCATCGGTTAATCTGCCCTCATACTTGTTTTTGTAACCCATTTTTGGTCCCCCCATAAAAAAAATACAAAAAAAGAAAAAAATATATATTATCAAAAAATATAACAGTGAAAAAAAAAATGTCAGAGCGCCCTAAAAATGCTCAAAAATTGATTAAGGATGTTCAAAAATATAAAAATTAAAATTTGACGGTATATCATTGACTGATGAGAGCCCTATTGACAAATAAAATTCAATTTGAGGAAGAAAGGTCCAAAATTAGAAGTTTATGGACTCAATTAAATTTTATTGGAGGTTTAATTGAATTTATGGAGAGTTTAATTGCAAGAAAAATTGATTTTGGAGTTAATTTGGGCTTTTATTGAAAGAAATTAAAGTTTTTGGGTCAAATTATAAATTTTGAAAGTTAATTTGGTAAAATCAGGGGTTTAATTGAAGAAATCCGAGACCAAGGACCAAAATGAAAAACGCACGCAAATTGAAGGCCTGCTTTGAATCTGACGCATTTTGGCGCCAATTCCCATTTAAATGAAACGACGGGTTTTTGAAAAAATGGCATCGTTTCATGCACTGTTTGTAAAAAAAAAAAAGAGGAGGGGGGGACCAAAACGGTGCCGTTTTAAAGGCATTGTGTGTCTTCTTCTTCCCCTGGACGCCCGAAGCAGGGGAAGAAGATTTTTCTTCCTTCCTTTGTCACCACCACCGACTCCTTCAAAAAGACGCCGCCTCACCTTTAAAAAGACACCGACTTGCTGACCACTTTCCACATGTTGGACGGGTGGTGGAGGGGCGGCAACACAGTGGCCGCCCCAGCCACGTCCCCCCTGTTTTTGCCTATAAAAATAGGGGAGGAGGATGAAAAAAAAAAAGAGACGAGGAGGAGCCCGAGAGAGGGAACAGACTAAGAGAGAGAGAAGATAAGAGAAAGAAGAGAAAAGAGAGGGGAGGCCGAAAGAAAAACAAAACAGAAGAAGAAGAAGCAGAGAAGCAAATGAAAAACAGAGGAGAGAGAGGGAGAAGAAAAACAACACCGCAGGCCACCGCGAACCACCAGCGCCGTTGTCTGTCGCCTCTAGCAGCTCCGTCAAAGACAACAACCACTGCAAGTGAGCTCTTCTTCCCTTCTTTCTCTCTTGCTTCGTCCCTGCAATGCCTCCACTGTTCACGTAGCATGTGAACAGTGGAGTGCACTATTTCACATGGGCCAGGTTCGGCCCAACCCCTATAGTTGGGCTTAATCTAGCCCATTTCAAAAAAACTAATCAAAAGAAAAAATATTTTTAATATATTTGTGATTTTTCCACCTTTTGATTTATGTTATTTTGATTAATATTGGGTAGTATTTTTTATGTCGTAAAAATACAAATCCGGCAATTAACATACTTGATTTTGCGTCAAAACTTCTAAAAAATACAAAAAAAATGTGAAAAAAGAGAAATAATATTTTTTTCATACGACCAAGTGTCTCAAAGCTAAAAAATCATATTGTATTTTTCATACACCCAAAAAAACAATGTTTTAAGCATGTATTTTGGCTTTAATAACCAGTTTATTAAAGTCAAGAGAACATTGGCCAAAATTTTAAAAACAACAAAAATTTTATTTTGTTTGATTTTAGTATCATGGATTATGAATTTATATGTAAAACGTATGCCCGTTACTAAAAAGATATTTTCTTTTGACGACTTAGAATAATTAGGTGTTTACCTGATGTTGTAACCCATTTTTGGGTCCCCATAAAAAAAATAATAAATACAAAAAAAAAAAATCAAAGAAAGCTCAAAATAGTGCCGTTTTGAACGACACTGTTCCCCTTTCTTCCCCGCCGAACACACAACAGCAAAGAAGGAAAAAGAATGCATATTTAATGACGCCGGTCCCTCAAGCCCACCGACCGCCGGTCCCTCTAGCCCACCGACCGAAGACATTGGCCGACCACCTACCGCACCGCCGAAACTGAGGTAGCCGCGCCCGACCAGCCGCCGCATGACCCGTTCCTTGGCTCCACAATGAAAAAAAGCATGCTCACGGGCTCTATAAAAAGGGGGAGAAGAGAAGGGAGAGCAAAGAAAGAGGAGGAGAAGAGAAGGGAGAGACAGAGAGAAGAAAGTAGAAGAGAAGGGAGAGAGAGCGAAGAAGAAGAAGAAGCAGAGAAGAGAGTAAAACAGAGGAGAGAGAGAGAGGAAAACAGCACCGCTGGCCACCGCGAACAGCCAGTTCCGCCGCCGTCACCCCTGCCACATCAGTTGCTGCCAACATCACCACCGCTCCAGGTAGCCTTGCCCGTCGTTTTTTTTGGTTGAGCTTCATCTGCATGCAGAACGTTTACGTTCTGCAGCAGATGAAGATTAATTAGCGAGTTACTGTGCTGTGCACAGTATCTCGCTAATTAATTCACGGTTACTGTGCATGTGCACAGTAACCTGCAGATTAATTCTCTGGTTACTGTGCACACAGTAACCCCGGTTACTATGTGCACAGTAGCTAACCCATTCTTTGGGCCAGGTTCGGCCCAGCCCATATATTTGGGACTGATTCGGCCCATTTCAAAAAAAAAAAATATATTTTTTTTTCAGCATTTTAT